>NC_064626.1:1209211495-1209511495 GCF_023864275.1 Schistocerca cancellata
ACACAAATCCAAGCCCGAGGCAGGATTCGAGCCTGCGACCGTAGCAGCAGCGTCGTTCCGGACCGTAGCGCCTAGAACCATTCCGCCACAGCGGCCGACAAATGGGAGTTCCGATAATGCACTGCACGTTTATGCTTTTTATGGGTAATGCTACTGCTATCTGTATATGTGCATATCACTATCCCAAGACTTTTGTCACCTCAGTGGATTGTGATGAGAAATCCTATATCATTATAAGATGATGCGAGGGCGAATCAGGCAATAAATAAGTAAAATTAAATACATGAATAAATAAGCATCAGTACAATAATTGTATTTATGCTCATGACATCAAATTTATTGTCTTCATTAATTCAAAACCAAACTGACTCCTTTCAACCTAAGCTAGACAGCAGGATATGGTGCCGCAACAGAATACGTTACAAAAAATAATATACACGCAAAACAAATATTCTGTTCTCTTTCTGTTTGCGCATGTACCACATCACACGCCACATCTTAGTTGTATCTCGGGTCAAAGCCCCAGTGTGGTATCGGTAGATTCGTGAAACAGAATGGGATCTCGTGTCTCTGAAATTTCCCCACGTAATATATGTGAATTGAAATGAAGTGATCGTATGGCAGAAACGGCCACGAGTTCCCACCTGGGGCAGTTCGGCCGCCAAGTTGCAAGTCTTTTTACTTGACGCCGCAGAGGGCGATTTTTATTTCGGTGATGATGAAATGATGATGAGGAGAACACATCACCCAGGGGAAAATATCCGACCTGGCCGAGAATCCAATCTGAGCCCACTGCATGGGTGACAGAATCGCTGACCACTTGGCTAAGCGGGCTGACAGGAATATATGTGAGACATGTCCTTGCTTCGACCGTGATGGTCGGGGTTTAAACTGATACCAGTTTCACAGAGGAAACAGTGGTCGCCATTCTGATGTCGTCGTACTGTTCTTGAGAACACTTATCTGGCTGCAAACAAGCTTGTTTCCTGACGCACAGTAAGTAACTTGACTGTACGACCCTACACTTCTGAATGAACAATATGTCTGTACTTTCTGGCGCTAGCCGCATGGGGCTGCTCTAATCCCACATGGCGTTGTGCACGCGCCGCGCCCCCCTCCCTCCCTCCCCCCCCCCCCCCTTGAGCCCTATTGACTCTGTATGCGCATGACTGTGGCGTGATCCAGTCCAACGCCGGCACCAACGTCACTCAACAATAACTTACAGAGCTATTACAAATGATTGAAGCGATTTCATAAATTCACTGTAGCTCCATTCATTGACATATGGTCACGACACACTACAGATACGTAGAAAAAACTCATAAAGTTTTGTTCGGCTGAAGCCGCACTTCATGTTTCTGCCGTCAGAGCGCTCGAGAGCGCAGTGAGACAAAATGGCGACAGGAGCCGAGAAAGCGTATGCCGTGCTTGAAATGCACTCACATCAGTCAGTCATAACAGTGCAACGACACTTCAGGACGAAGTTCAACAAAGATCCACGAACTGCTAACTCCATTCGGCGATGGCATGCGCAGTTTAAAGCTTCTGGATGCCTCTGTAAGGGGAAATCAACGGGTCGGCCTGCAGTGAGCGAAGAAACGGTTGAACGCGTGCGGGCAAGTTTCACGCGTAGCCCGCGGAAAATTGGCTCATGCCACAACTGGAGACCGACAGCGCCGACTTCATCTTTCAACAGGATGGTGCTCCACCGCACTTCCATCATGATGTTCAGCATTTCTTAAACAGGAGATTGGAAAACCGATGGATCGGTCGTGGTGGAGATCATGATCAGCAATTCATGTCATGGCCTCCACGCTCTCCCGAAATAACCCCATGCGATTTCTCTCTGTGGGGTTATGTGAAAGATTCAGTGTTTAAACCTCCTCTACCAAGAAACGTGCCAGAACTGCGAGCTCACATCAACGATGCTTTCGAACTCGTTGATGGGGACATGCTGCGCCGAGTGTGGGAGGAACTTGATTATCGGCTTGATGTCTGCCGAATCACTAAAGTGGCACATATCGAACATTTGTGAATACCTAAAAAAACTTTTTGAGTTTTTGTATGTGTGTGCAAAGCATTTTGAAAATATCTCAAATAATAAAGTTATTGTAGAGCTGTGAAATCGCTTCAATCATTTGTAATAACCCTGTACATTTGAGATAGGCCACGATGCTGCCACTGCCGAATTACGACCCATACTCGTAGATATTACTCCTTCTTAAATGAAGCACGATACGATCTTCCCACAAACAACCAATATTAAATTTCGCTTTGTAAATGAGAACCGAGCTGTGAAATCTGTCCTTATATACAGTGTAGATTGCAATACTCCCATCCTCGTTGTGGCTATCATTTGTGTGTCCAGACATAGAGTACAAATCATGCCAATTTGTCGTTTGTTGCATGATGTCTTCACGATGTTGCAGTTTTAACAGTCAGCAGTTTAGCACCTAAGTTATCCTAAAAATAAAGTACGTGCCGTGCTGACGAGCCTAGCAATTACCACCCCCACCCCCCCTCCCCTGCCATTGTGTCATAGAACTTCCTAATCGTTGGCACCAGTATGACGCTAACAATGAAGAGGAATGATCGTCTATTATTTAATTGCGAGATTTTGAAATACGTGACAAATTAACTATCCTGCCAGGTGTGAGGTTCGTAGGGTAATACCATTTCTGAATGCATTAAAGAAATTTACTGACAGATAATTGCAGTTTATGGAAATGTGATGAATGGAGCATCAGTCCGAAAATGGTTTATCACATCTTGAGACTGAAAGTCCTCTGTCCGTGATTCACCTTGAGCAAAATGCAGTACCAACTGCAAAAATGCCCTTCATTACATATAAATGTATAAATTTGAGTTTTTGAGAAAATATTTACAAATTTGAAAAATAGACAGCGTTTTGTATACAAAAGATGATACAGCTGCCCCTATAGCTGTTTTCTTTTGCAACGGCAACGCATTCAAAACTCACATGCGACATTTTCATATTCTCTAGCTCGATACGCGTAAAGTATTTGATCTACAGAAAAAAAATGAGAAGCACCTTTTCGTAGGAAATTTAATATAACTAAATTTTGTATTGCAATATGTTTTCGCCAGAGGCAATAGTTTCCGAAATATTGAAGAAAAACTTACAAAAGTGACTTTCAAACGCGTTTCGCTTGAATATATTTCTTACAAAAAGCTCCTGTTCAGTTTTTCAGTAGGACTAAGAGTTCGCGTGTATCAAGGGAAAGAATATGAAAATCTCGCATATGGCTTCTGAGGGCTTTGCAGGTTGCATAGAACCTGATGGTACGGGCAGCTGAATTACCCTTTATCTAATAACCACATGGTGTGGTTTTCCTGAATTTGTACCACCATAAAGTGATACCTTCAGAGGTGGTGATTCAGATTGATGTACACACTGGTACCTCTAATACCTCTTGCTTTGGTGCACGCCTGTATTCGTCGTGGCATACTATCCACAAGTTCATTAAGGCAATGTGGTCCAGATTGTCCCACTCCTCAACGGCGATTCGGCGTAGATCCTTCCGTGTGGTTGGTGGGTCAAGTCGTCCATAAACAGCCCTTTTCAATCTGTCCCAGGCATGTTCGATAGGATTCGTGTCTGGAGAACATGCTGGCCACTCTAGTCGAGCGATGTCGTTATCCTGAAGGAAGTTATTCACAAGACGTTCACGATGGGGGCGCGAGTTGTCCTCCGTGAAGACGAATGCCTCGCCAGTATGCTGCCGATATGGTTGCACAATCGGCCAGAGGATGGCATTCACGTATCGACAACCGTTACGGCGCCTTCCATGACCACCAGCGGCGTACGTCGGCCGCATATAATGCCACCCCAAAACAGCAGGGAACCTCCACCTTGCTGCACTCGCTGAACAATGTGTGTAAGACGTTCATCCTGACCGGGTTGCCACCAAATACGTCTCCGACGACTGTCTGGTTCAAGACATATGCGACACTCATCGGTGAAGAAAACGTGATGGCGATCCTAAGCGGTCCATTGGCAGTGTTATTGGGCCCATCTGTACAGCGCTGCATGGTGTCGTGGTTTGCAAGGATGGACCTCGCCATGGACGTCGGGAGAGATGTTGCGCATCATGCAGCCTATTGCGCACAGTTTGAGTCGCAACAAGACGTCCTGTGGCTGCACGAAAAGCATTATATCAGCTTGGTGGCGTTGCTGTCAGGGTTCTTCAGAGCAATAATCCGTAGGTAGCGGTCATCCACTGCAGTAGTAGCCCTTGGGCGATACATGTTATCGATAGGTCCTGTCTCTCTCTGTCTCCACCAATGTCCGAAGAACATCGCTTTGGTTCACTCTGAGACGCCAGAGTGTCCTTCCTGGCAGAAAGTAACGACACGTGCCGTGTACCTCCTTCCTGGTGGAATGACTGGAAATGATCGTTTGTCGGATCCCTCTTCCTAATAGGCGCTGCTCATGCATGGTTGTTTACATCTTTGGGCGGGATTAGTGACATCTCTGAACAGTCAAAGGGACTGTGTTTGTGATACAGTATCCACAGTCAACGTCTATCTTCAGGAGTTCTGCGAACCGGGGTGATACAAAACTTCTTTTGATGTGTGTATTGCAGTTGTTTTCCTTACACAGTTTCAGTGGATCACAGATGGGTAATATAAGAAAAGAAATGTTGTGTTTTCCTCAAGGTATATTCCATCCAAAAACAAATTTATTTATGGTTTATCGTGCTTAACGGCGGTCGAACGAATATTGATGACGAAGAACGATCACTACGACGTTAAGTTGTGACTATGAAGCTCAAATGAACGATTGAGGAAAAAATTCAGTATGAGAGACATTTCACTGTTGACGTACCGACTTATGATAGATGAACACATTATGAGAATGGGAGGGACACTGACTTTTCTCACTCAATACGACAATTGCGGTAAGGAGTTTTTGAACCATATTATTACTGGGGAGGAGATACTGGTTCCACATAACAGTCCGCAACCAAAGCGCCATTCGGTGAAATGGCAACATTCATTATCCCCAACAAAAGGAGTCAAATTCTGAGCACCTCGAGTTACGGAAACAGTGTTTTGGGATCGAAGGATCGTCCTACTCACCGACATTATGCATAGAGGAGGGACGATAAATGCAGCGGCTAAGACATCAAAATACGTTGGAAAATAACCTCCCTTGGCGGAATTGAAGCTGTGAGGACAGGTCGTGAGTCGTGCTTGGGTAGTTCAGATGGTAGAGCACTTGGCCGCGAAAGGCAAAGGTCCCGAGATCGAGTCTCGGTCCGGCACACAGTTTTAATCTGCCAGGAAGCTTCATATCAGCGCACACTCCACTGAAGAGCTCTTACTGACTGGAATAAAAATCCTTTACGCTTGAGAACGACGCCTCGGTGCCGGCAGCTGCAGCGGTGGCGCTACCTGCCGCAGCACCTGCTACTCTCTCTCTCTCCTACACGCTGGACTCCGCCCTGCAACAGCGGCCGCAGCAGCAACAGCAGCGAGACTGGCGGGGTGCGGACGTGCCCGGAATACGGCGACGCGACGAGAAGCACGCAAACCCGTCCGGGCCGCTCCGTCACGGCGTTGCCAAATTCCGCCACCGCCTCTCCCGAACCCAGCTCCTCAACCCCCTCACTGCCAACTTTGCTTCCTAATGCTCCAAAATTACGGATCACCAATAACAGCGCCACCTGTTTTCACATTGCGAAACGAAAATTAAGTTTTATACTAACCAGTCTTTTTTTTTTTCCGCCCGGTTGGTCGTGCGGTCTAAAGCCGTCGGCACACGGACCTTGCTGTCGAACGTTAACGTTAAGCGTGCCAAGTTCAACGTGCTGCTGAACGCTCAGGAACGATGCGACTTGTGCGTACGGTACGTGGGCCCCAACGTGGTATACGCGATCGCAACGCGCTCCAGCGGCAGTTGAGGAATGTTTCTAGTTCGTAAATCAGACTGTTTACTCAAAGGGCGCGCGTAAAATTCCCACGTTAGCTCTATTAAAACGCACATTTCCTCCATCGTCCACGAAAAGGAAATTACCATGTCCAATCAATAGGGACACAGACTTATAAAAGTTCCATTACAAACAGTGCGGTACAAATTTGGAATACTTCTCCGCATAAGATAAACATTATTTCATCATTCCCACATTTTAGTAAAACCCCAAGGTCAGTCTTACTTGATCACTGTTCCTACACCATAGCAGAATCTTTGCAACATGTGAATTACGAAGCGTAAAAGAAAAAGGAGCAAAGCTGTTCTGTAGATTAAGCCAATCGAACAAAGTCACACCTCAAAAAAGGTGAATTTATATTTACATAACATTAAATATTATAGCATTTACTTATATTAAACTAGTAATAGAGTATCAGAACCTAATAAAAACGCGAATGCTACGAAAAAAAATTTGGAAGTATTAAGACGCGAACCATCGCCCTAACAAAAACTCTTCACTGTACTAAAACGCTACTCATTACGCATTTTTATTTAAATCTCATTTTGTTCGCTTTTTGTTCGTTGCATCTGCTCGGGGCGGACTTCGTAAGGCATCCGTTGAAGTTCGTTGTTGATCAATGAACTCAGTTTTTTTCTTATTACAGAGGGCAGCTAACCCTCCGACCTAACACGCTTTTTTTACCTTTTTTCCTTTATTAAAACAACCATATATGTACATAAGCACAAAAAATATTGAAGTGCTGGAACTGATTCAACACGAATTGTATCCTACAATAGACTGAAGAATACATTTCGATATAGTGCCATCTGTAAGTTTACAAAATAGAACATAAATAGTAAACTGACAATAGCCTCTTCAGTCCAGACAGAGACACAGAACCGAAACGCAAACATATATATAATTGATTGTCTTAACTGGGATGACAGTTCTGTCATTTGATTCATAACCGTCCAAACTCAAAGTCATTTGGAGCACACAAACGGATAACAAGAGATGCACAGGAACATAAATTAATGAAAACGTCATAATGAAGTTAATATCACCATTGAGAAGTCGGGAGTAGTCCTAGGAACTGGTATAACCCCTTATTCGCTGTGTATTTTGTTCGCTACATAGTCTTGCATGTGATTTGTGTCCTTACCGGCATCGAGAATTACCCTACGCCTTGTTTTTCAAAAATTATGTCTAACATGTTAGCAAACATCTTCCTGAAATTTGGGTAACGTTTCATCTTCCAGCGTGTCGTTCTCATGTAAGCCTCGAAACTAACGAGATTATCTTCACTATTGTGCATGATGATATATGTCACAAACTGTCCTAACATCCACATCACGGTGTTGTTCTTGGTGGCGGGAAAATGTTGCGCGTCCGGCCAGAACAGGATGTTGGTGCAGTGGCTGGCTGGGCTGCTGCGGGTAATCAGGCCCACCCTCTGCTGCACCCATTTCCAGTTAATGAGATGACCACCACAAGTGAAGCGATGGCGTAAGGTGTCGACCACACCACAGCGGACGCATTGATCACTGTCATTTAAACCGATTCTATGCAACATTTCATTAGTGGGCATAACATCGTTTACCACTTTATACAATGTGGACGCCACTTCAGCAGTGTGGACAGTTAAACTTATGTTGTCCCAGACTGCCTTCCAATGAACACTCGGGTATTTAAGTTCAATGGGATTCCGGACTATTGGAGATGTCCATCTTTTTAATAACAGGTGCGTCGTCGGTAAATCCTGCGTGAAATAATGTCCATCAATATAGCTTACTTCAAGAAAAAACTGCTTGACATGTCGTAGTTTGTGATGTATTTTACCTACATCAATGGGTGGATGCATATCGGTGCGTTGTAAGGTTCGGAAGAGCCAACTGGTTACGCTGAGAGATTCCTTGTCCAACAAATGGGTGATTCGTTTAATATATAACGCAGTACACTTTCGGTTAATGTCAGGCATGTTTAGTCCGCCGGCCTGTCTGGAAGACGTCAGCGTGGTGTATTTCACTTTGAACAGATGCCCTTGCCAGATAAATTTAGTAGAGAGTTTCATCATGTGTTTGGCCTGCATCTTGGGGACTGGAAATAGTTGGGCCATATAGTACGCTTTATTGAATATATAACTGTTGAGGAGTCGTATGCGTTGGAGAATGTTAACGGACCGTCAATTGTTTTCATAGATGGCACCTTGCATTTTATTGGTGACCTGCTTCCAGTTTTTTGCATTCATTTTTAGCGGGCATTTGTCGATAATCATCCCCAGAGTGGTGTGGGCTTCGACAGGCTTCCCCCAAGGTAGAATAACTGCGTCGAATCCTCGAATGTTGACAAAGGTGCATTTACCGGCGTTGATTTTAGCACCGGAAGCACGACAGTACTCGTCTACCGCGGTCTTGAGGGTTGATACGTCTCCGTCGTTGCGCAGTAACACTCCGACGTCGTCGGCGTAAGCACGAACCACGAAGCACGTCCCGGCGATCGAAACGCTTGCAAGTTTGTCATGAATAGAGCGTAAGAGCGGCTCGAGCGATAAAACAAATAACATCATGGAGAGAGGGCTCCCCTGCGACACTCCTCTTTGGACCTCGATGGGTTGAGACAGCTGTCCATTTACGCTGATTCTGGTTGTGATGCCCGTGACGAAATGTTGCACGACATTAGTAACCCATTGATCAAAACCACACCGCTGCAGTAGCTGTAGGAGGTACTCGTGGCGGACGCGATCAAAAGCCTTGCTAAAGTCGATAAACAGCAATGCGAGATTCACGTTAGTGACTGACGCTATGGCTATTACATCTCTATATTCCGAAAGAGCGTCATAATAGTGCGACCAGGGATGCATTTTTGATGGTTGTGAATCACTTGCTTCATTAACGGAGACAATCTGCTGTTGAATGCTCTGGCGAAGGTTTTGTAATCAAAATTGAGTAAAGTAATAGGTCGGAAGTTATCTAAGGTTTTTCGGTGTTTGCTTTTTAGTATTAATACAATTCGGCCTTCCTTCATTTCGGCCGGCACGTCACTCCCTCGCATCACTTCATTGAGAACATCTGTAAATGCGTGTCCGATTATGGGCCAGAAGCGCACATAAAATTCCCGTGGCAAACCATCAGAGCCAGGGGATTTATTCGATGGCGAGTTATAAATCAGTTCAAGGACTTCGCTGGAGCAAAATCGTGTACGACCGTCGAGTTGTCCGCAGACGTGACTACGGCGGGCAGAGCACTCAAGATATCGCCGCCGTCATCACCATATGTATCGCATTGCGAGTACAGATCCGTGAAGTACCGGTAAACTGCAGTAAGAATATCACTCTGTCGGGTCAAACGGAGTCCATCATCTGTGTCCAGCTCCCCGATAAAAGCTCGCTTGCGATGGGCACGATGTTTTATGAGGTGATACAGCGATGAAAGTTCGTCCTCTTGAAGCGATTTTGCTTTAGATCTGATCTTCAGTCCTTCAAGCTGCGTTCGTTTTATGCCTATAAGCTTCGCCTTTATTTGTTTGATAGTCGTCAGCTGTGTGTTGGTTGGTGTCGTAGTCGTATACAACTCTCGCAGAACTGTTTGGTAAAAATCAATCGTGCGTTTGACATCTTGCGCCCGTTGCCAACTGTAGTTTCTTAAGGATAATCGCATTTTCCGTTTGACCACAGCATTCCACCAGGCTATCTTGCTCGGATATCTGCAGCATTGCTTGAGACAATCCGCCCATGTCGTGGAGATGACATCTTGTAGCAAGGCGTCGGCGAGAATAGAAGCATTTAGGCTCCACGGAATCCTATGCCATTTAGTATGCTGTTTGGCCAGATTTATCGTGACACAGAGGGCGCAGTGGTCGGAGAAGCTAACCGGAATGACATCGGCGTCCAGAACATGTTGGCAAATATTCTCAGAGATGTACAAACGGTCTAGACGGCTACATGCGGTGGTGGTCAGGTACGTGTACTTTACCAGGGTAGGAAATTTCAGTTCCCACGCATCCTTCAGCTGCAGGTGACGCACCAGATCATGTAGTTCCCTACAGTAATTAAAGTTTGGCGATTGGTCTTTCCTGTGGATCACACAGTTGAAATCACCACTAGTTATCAACTGGGTTGGGTTGCGGCGTAGCAACCGGTTCTAGGCGCTTCAGTCTGGAACCGCGCGACCGATACGGTCGCAAGTTCGAATGCTACCTCGGGCATGGATGTGTGTGATGTCATTAGGTTAGTTAGGTTTAAGTAGTTCTAAGTTCTAGGGGACTGATGACCTCAGATGTTAAGTCCCATAGTGCACAGAGCCATTTGAACCATTTTGTACAAAAGTGACCTTGAAACCCACACCCCTCCCTCCCACACCGCAGCGGTCAGAATTTCTAGTACGCTGTACAAAAATTTGCGGCTGCACGAATTATTTCTCTCACTCGACGTGTTTTTGGTCTTACGCCACTTGCTTAGTCGAGCAGTTACAAATTGTAAATTTGACATTTGTGTTAATCTTACCTAAAAAGTTTGTGAATTTCAACAGCATAAAATATGCACTTACATCCTTGTATTCGTCAGGCCTTCTGATTACGAAACTACTATTTTTATAAGGGTTAAGTCTGGATCGAATTTTCAACGTAATTAGTTTCAGCGTAACGTTTAGAAAAGTCGATTTTCTTTCATTACCCTTACGGGCACGTTTGAAATAATAATGTTAAAAAAATAGCCAACTAGCTGGTGACGTAACAGTCCTATCAGGACAACAGAAAAGGTAGAATATGGGGAATAGTTCGTGTAGTCGGAAATTTTTGTACAGTGGTAAGAGGGAGTGCCATGAATAACATACTAGAAATCTTGACTGATGAAGTATGAGTGTGGGAGTGCGCTTTAAGGTCACTTTTGCACGTTTTTCTTGAATTACGCGAACTCCATGCCTCCAGCGGAAAGGTATCATAGTGCATTGAATTTTCTACGGAAAGGTCCTGTTAATTTATTTTCTGTAGGACTTATAGTTTGCACAAGGCGAGCGAGAGAATACGAAAAACCAGCGGGTTGTCTGCGAAGGCCAGGTATAACATTGAGGATTGCATAAAACGACATCGCTAGGGGCAGCTGAATCACTCTTATGTCGCAACTCGACAGGTCCATTAAAACATCCATGTAGGTGGCTACTTGAAACAACAGCGAAACGCAGCAATCAAATTCCAGTCATTTAGTAGTTCTACGGGAGCTAATCACCAGTTAACGGTTTCATCTGGATATGGAATACCTGAAGGAACATGAGTACCCTCTTTCTCGTCAAACAGACGTCATTATCAAGGCTAGAGGCGTTGTTACACCGAATTAGCGTGAGGTCTCCTGGGGTGAGTAGTTTTAGGTGCGGTGTGCTCACGAGCATTATCGACTTTTCCTACGATGGCCCCTCCTGCCTTACATTACTGCAATCGAATATGCAAATTAAGTGAGCACTCACGTCCTCTCACAACAGCTCTGAGACGAAGCGCATACGAAGCGCATTGCTTCAAAATTATCGGTAATTCCTGCGCCGAAGTTTTGCCTCAGACTTCCGAAAAAAAGATTCCAGGCGATAGTGCCCAGGTGCTGGGAAGCGCTGGATATTAACATGTAAGACGGCCGTCCCGCCCGGTCGCTGTAAAAGCTGCCACTTACAATGGAATTCAGCCCCGGGCGAGCACGGCTTTCTCATTTAGTCTCGGCCGTAAAAGAGTGGACAAGAGAAAATTCACTGCATTCTGTCGTGTTAAGAGCTCCAATGTCACCGGCGGTACCGGAACTCGGCCAGCAGCGGCTATCAAACGAGACCTTGCTGGAAGGTCTGAGGCCGTAACAGGGCTACCGGAGAGGGATTAAGCGCGGAACAGCGTCTCTGGAGTCCAATACCAGTCGTCGACGGGCAGGTGAGAGCCGCCGACGTATCCGGGAGCTTAAGACTGAAATAATCACTCCAAACTTTCTGAGCGGTTAGCGGCGGGTGTTCGGAACGAGAACAAAAAGAAATCGTTGGAAATGGCCAGTGTCAAATGGCTCTGAGTTCTATGGGACTTAACATCTTAGGTCACCAGTCCCCTAGAACTTAGAACTACTTAAACCTAACTAACCTAAGAACATCACACACATCCATGCCCGAGGCAGGATTCGAACCTGCAACCGTAGCAGTCCCGCGGTTCCGGACTGCAGCGCCTAGAACCGCACGGCCACCGAGGCCGGCTGGCCAGTGTCCCTCTGGAATACTGATGGATCACGATATATACAGACGTTAGTAATAATAATAATGGCGTGTGACGAGGGCCTCCCGTCGGGTAGACTGCTCGTCTGGTGCAAGTCTTTCGATCAGACGCCACTTCGGCGACTTGCGCGTCGATGGGGATGAAATGATGATGATTAGGACAACACAACACCCAGTCCCTGAGCGGAGAAAATCTCCGACCCAGCCGGGAATCGAACCCGGGCCCTTGGGATTGACAGTCTGATGCGCTGACCACTCAGCTACCGGGGACAGACACAGACGTTAGTAGTTCTACAAGACGTTTTCCGTCCGCTGTGGTTCTAGGTGTTCCCTCTGCGGTCCGCGCCCACCAAGCCCGCTCCTGGGGGTTTCATCTACGGTCTGGGGTACCAAGCGTTCCCCCTGCGGTCCGCGCCCGCTCACCACGACCTGTTGGAGCGTTGCCGCTCCGTTTTTCGTCCGCTGCGGCTCTGGATGTTCCCTCTGCGGTCCGCGCGGTCCCGGTCGGCGGTGTTCCATCTTCGGTCTGGTGCGCCGGGCAGTCCGTCAGGGGCTCGTTTGTCTGATGATCTTATCGGGCATCCCTGTTTCCTTCAAGAGAGCACTGTTCTTCTTGGCCACCTTGTCCGTGGGGTCACACTCCAGAATTCTGTATGCAGGATCCTCCAGAAGTTGGCGTACTTTCTCATCATAATCCACCCACTGCAAGATGACAGTGGAGTTCCCTTTGTCTGCTGGCAGTACCACAATGCTGTTGTTTCTTGAGTGCAAGCCTCTCCTCGGTTGTGATGTTCGATTTCGGCGGCCTGGCCCTGGTGAGGGCCCTGCAGGTCTCTCGGCGGACTTCCTCTGCCACATTAGGTGGAAGTGTGGCTGCAACTTGCTACATCTACATCTACATTTATACTCCGCAAGCCACCCAACGGTGTGTGGTGGAGGGCACTTTACGTGCCACTGTCATTATCTCCCTTTCCTGTTCCAGTCGCGTATGGTTCGCGGGAAGAACGACTGTCTGAAAGCCTCTGTGCGCGCTCTAATCTCTCTAATTTTACATTCGTGATCTCCTCGGGAGGTATAAGTAGGGGGAAGCAATATATTCGATACCTCATCCAGAAACGCACCCTCTCGAAACCTGGCGAGCAAGCTACACCGCGATGCAGAGCGCCTCTCTTGCAGAGTCTGCCACTTGAGTTTGTTAAACATCTCCGTAACGCTATCACGGTTACCAAATAACCCTGTGACGAAACGCGCCGCTCTTCTTTGGATCTTCTCTATCTCCTCCGTCAACCCGATCTGGTACGGATCCCACACTGATGAGCAATACTCAAGTATAGGTCGAACGAGTGTTTTGTAAGCCACCTCCTTTGTTGATGGACTACATTTTCTAAGGACTCTCCCAATGAATCTCAACCTGGTACCCGCCTTACCAACAATTAATTTTATATGATCATTCCACTTCAAATCGTTCCGCACGCATACTCCCAGATATTTTACAGAAGTAACTGCTACCAGTGTTTGTTCCGCTATCATATAATCATACAATAAAGGATCCTTCTTTCTATGTATTCGCAATACATTACATTTGTCTATGTTAAGGGTCAGTTGCCACTCCCTGCACCAAGTGCCTATCCGCTGCAGATCTTCCTGCATTTCGCTACAATTTTCTAATGCTGCAACTTCTCTGTATACTACAGCATCATCCGCGAAAAGCCGCATGGAACTTCCGACACTATCTACTAGGTCATTTATATATATTGTGAAAAGCAATGGTCCCATAACACTCCCCTGTGGCACGCCAGAGGTTACTTTAACGTCTGTAGATGTCTCTCCATTGAGAACAACATGCTGTGTTCTGTTTGCTAAAAACTCTTCAATCCAGCCACACAGCTGGTCTGATATTCCGTAGGCTCTTACTTTGTTTATCAGGCGACAGTGCGGAACTGTATCGAACGCCTTCCGGAAGTCAAGGAAAATGGCATCTACCTGGGAGCCTGTATCTAATATTTTCTGGGTCTCATGAACAAATAAAGCGAGTTGGGTTTCACACGATCGCTGTTTCCGGAATCGATGTTGATTCCTACATAGTAGATTCAGAGTTTCCAAAAACGACATGATACTCGAGCAAAAGACATGTTCTAAAATTCTACAACAGATCGACGTCAGAGAGATAGGTCTATAGTTTTGCGCATCTGCTCGACGACCCTTCTTGAAGACTGGGACTACCTGTGCTCTTTTCCAATCATTTGGAACCTTCCGTTCCTCTAGAGACTTGCGGTACACGGCTGTTAGAAGGGGGGCAAGTTCTTTCGCGTACTCTGTGTGCTCTACTGCATGGCTGCAACTTGCTCTACTGCACTGACGAAACCTGAAATGGGTACGTTTCTAGGGGTCGTAGCAAAGTTGAGACCCTTGCTGAGTACCTTTAAGGTAGTATCATCAAAGTGTATGCCACTCAGATTCGTCACAGTACGTGTCTCTTCCATCTGCTGTGCTTTCTTACTCATGCGGTCAAATAGTTGTTGCCACGATAGTTGTTCGTAGGCAGGAGTTGTATGGTCCAAATTGAGTACCTCACAAATTTATCGTACACAAGCATTCATTGCCGCTTCTGGCTCGCGTATGCTTTCGTAGTATGCTTGTAGAACAGCACCACCATAGTCAAGTATTAGTGACTCTGCGAGCTTCTTTTTAAACTCTAAAGGAAGTACTTTTTTACATTTCTGTAGTGAATGAAGCGACGCTGACATGTTTCTACAGGTTGCAGTCTTGTATGTTGAGTCCAGTCTAAGTGATAGTCCAGAACCAGCGCCAAGTAGAAAGCAAGGTTATTTCTGTGGTGTTTCGGATTATGAGTGGAAGAGATTCTCTGAAATGCGTGGTAATAAGCCTTTTGTGAGCGACTAAGATTGCTTGCGCTTTAGCTGGGTTACGTTTCAAACCAATATTCCGCGGCGGCTCTGTAAATCGGCATTTACGTGCTGGATGGCTGTGTACAGGTCTGTTGGACTTACACGTAGATATAACAGAACGTAATCAGCATACAAGTGACATCAGCAGTGGGAGAGAATAGTTGACACATCATTAACATACAATAAAAAATACTGATCCTTGTGGAACCCCTGATAGTACATCTCTCTATTGTAACCTTTTAGGTTCTATCATCACACACTGTTGGTGTGATGTAAGGTATGAGTGGAACCGCTATACAAAAATTTTGACTTGTGAGTTTAGCAACTGTAAGAGGCGATCAAAAAGTTTCCATTGAGGGCGCTGCTACTGCGTGCGTGCAACGTAGGGCGACTCGGATGAGGGTGTATAAGCACCGACATGTAGCGAAGCCATTTGTGTGGCATTTGTGTCTTTCCGGCGTACGCGCGGTAAATACGAAAACGTGAACTACGGTGACGTTATTACCTAATGCTTCCAAACAGGACCAACGTGCTGTTATTCTTTTCTTGGCTGCCGAAGACAAACACTGGTAGGCATCCGTCGCAGAATGAGGAATGTGTATGGGGCAGCATGCCTGTCGAAAACCAACTATGACAAGCGGTAGTGGTGCTTCATGATGACGCATGTCCCCATATCGCAAAATTTTGTAACGCAAAAGCCACCTCTCATACTTCTATCTTAGTCTGAGTAATTCGATCTTCCTCTCTAATTGCATGCGGTAAAAAGTCGCTATTCCTTCACATGCGGACTTCCCACGCAGCGTCTCTCGTCACCCGGGTGGTCTGGTGACAGGCGGGCTCTGCTGATCTTGAAAGGGTTAAGCCGACGGGTGTGAGGGAGTCGAGTGAATGCTTTCCAGACGCCGACATTGTCAAAAGACACGCCCGCAGGGTCCTGAAGGAGCGGCTGGGCTAGAGATTCCGTTACTTCACAGAAACTTAGCGAAAGCACTTTGTGGCGGGCTACCAGCGAGGCGTGGGAATGACTTGTGTTGCCAGGCAGTTCCCGCGTCTTCTGCAAAATCGTAACTGTGATTGGCTTGCTCAGGGCATAGCTCCGTGACGTAGCAAAATCGGCGCAGAAATTGGCGCCAAGAATCTCCATTGGTGGAATGGTAGTGCTTCGGCAATAGAGTGGAATTTTCCGCCGGTTTTCGAGTTTCTGATTGGAACGTTTAACCACGGCCACTGTCGAGGGGGCGGGAATGTTCTGTGTTCGGTTTGTACGGGTGCTCTGGTGAGGGTCGGCTCTCGCCTTTCGGTCGGAGTAGGTTACAAGACTGAGCTCTCGCTGCTCTGGACAGCCTGCTTTCTGTTGGCTGTCTAATATACTTTTATTTGATTGTAACTGTTTAACGAAGTCGCTGAAGTTTCGACTTCAACGAAACTTTCCGAGTACAGTTGGCAATTGCGCGTTCTGCGTACAAACGCTGTCTGTCTTGGGCAGTTTTGGCTAAAGTTGACTGTATCGGAGTTACTGTGTGACTTCGCTTGTTAAAATCAATCACTCTACCGTCAGTGATTGTGTGGCGAGCCTTCTTCGTCTCCCTCAGAGGCGCATTTGTATTGATAGGAAGTCTTTAGTCTGGAACAACCAGACCAGGACAATTTGTTTCGGGCTATACTCGCGACATTATCATCACCACGACGGGACGTCGAAGCAACCAGCCATCGCTTCCGCTACGCCAGATCGTGTCCTTGCAGTTAAGAAGACAGCTTGGTAATGTATGTCCGCAGCACCGGCAGATTAGAGAATTTGCACTGTGATAATCAGAGCTCAGCAGAGCGCGCCTGTTAGTCTTTTTCTAACTTTGTTCTGTCTTGGGTGTTCATTGTCTGAGTTCTTACTACTGTAGCAGCAATTAATGTTGAGTTGGTTGTGTTTTCTCTTAAGATTTGAGTTGCAAGGGATTGGCTCCACATACCACTTCGTCATAAATGTCACAATCTAGTTTATGGACAACTTCACCTTCACAGCGTTTATTTGAGTTTATGATTTTGAGTTTAGTCATAATAAATCAAATTGTTATTTTGAACATAACTTTCATTCTGTTAATCGGTAGAGCAACCCTTTCATTTCTCAATACGTTACTGAAACTTTCCTTTATTTAATTAATGTCTATAAAAATTAAATTATTGCAGGTGCCAAACTCTTTTCTACCCCACTTTCAGGGTCGATTACAGTCAGTTCGCGTTTCTTTTTAATCCATGTCGGAGTTAGAATAGGGGGGGGGGGCGTAGAGCATATGAAGGTTCTAGATGAATTTAGTGTTAAATACACTGCTAGCCCCGGCACCTCGCAAATTTTTTCGATTCTTCTCACAGAACATCAATGTCGAAAACTTTACTGAAATCCAAAAACCAGGTAATAGTAGCATGTTGGTGCGCTACAATTTTCTAGCGCCACTGCGTCGCTACATACAACCGCGTCATCCACAAATAGCCGCATGGAACTTCCGACAGTACAAACTGGGTCATTTTTCTCCGTGAAGAATGACGTGCTGTGTTCCATTTGCTACGAAGTTTTCCATTCAGTCTCAATGCTACTCCGATATCTTGCACACTCGTATTTTGTTCATTAGTCGAAAGTCCGGCACTGTGTCGAATGTCTTTCGGAAGTCAAGGAGTAAGGCTAGAAGCTGGGCGCCGGCATCTACTGTATCCCGGATCGCGTGGACTTCACAGCTCACATTTTCACGTTCGACGTTTGGTTACCTAGCGCTAGAAACACGAAATGGCGTCTACGTTAACGAAACGGTGAGCACAATACGTTAAATTTACGTTGAGAGGCAAATACCAGCTACGCTATGTATGGATATCACAGCGATTTCATGGTCTTGCTAGATGATGAAATCGCTGTGATATCATTCATTGTATTGTATGTTAACGGAGGACCTAGAAACGACGGAGAGGCTCCCCCCCCCCCCCCCCCATCAGCCGCAGTGTCAGTGGTCCACAACCCCACGACGACTACGGCAGTCCACTTCACCCCTCCGCCGCCCCACACCGAACCCAGGGTTACTGTGCGGTTCGGCCCCCGGTGGACCCCCCAGGGAACGTCTCACGCCAGACGAGTGTAACACCTATGTTTGCGTGGTAGAGTAATGGTTGTGTACGCGTGCGTGGAGAATTTGTTTGCGCAGCAATCGCCGACATAGTGTAACTGAGGCGGAATAAGGGGAACCAGCCCGCATTCGCCGAGGCAGATGGAAAACCGCCTAAAAACCATCCACAGACTGGCCGGTTTACCGGACCTCGACACAAATCCGCCGGGCGGATTCGTGCCGGGGACCAGGCGCTCCTTCCCGCACCAAAGCCGTGCGTTAGACCGCACGGCCAACCGCGGTGGCGATGTCATACATAGTCAACCACAAGGAAGCAAACCAGCAGAAGACATCACTGATTTCAATTTCCAGCCATACACTGCCCCCTCTTCCCCCCCCCCCCCCCCAGATGCCACACCAGTCGCTACAGTAACAAACAATGGACAAAAAGTTCTAGATTAATCTAGTTTAAGACTGCTTACTTTTAAGTTACATTTCTTTGTATGTATGTATAAACGACTGAAGATGAACAGAACATGATCGAAACGCGTTGTGTTATGATACACTCCTGGAAATGGAAAAAAGAACACATTGACACCGGTGTGTCAGACCCACCATACTTGCTCCAGACACTGCGAGAGGGCTGTACAAGCAATGATCACACGCACGGCACAGCGGACACACCAGGAACCGCGGTGTTGGCCGTCGAATGGCGCTAGCTGCGCAGCATTTGTGCACCGCCGCCGTCAGTGTCAGCCAGTTTGCCGTGGCATACGGAGCTCCATCGCAGTCTTTAACACTGGTAGCATGCCGCGACAGCGTGGACGTGAACCGTATGTGCAGTTGACGGACTTTGAGCGAGGGCGTATAGTGGACATGCGGGAGGCCGGGTGGACGTACCGCCGAATTGCTCAACACGTGGGGCGTGAGATCTCCACAGTACATCGATGTTGTCGCCAGTGGTCGGCGGAAGGTGCACGTGCCCGTCGACCTGGGACCGGACCGCAGCGATGCACGGATGCACGCCAAGACCGTAGGATCCTACGCAGTGCCGTAGGGGACCGCACCGCCATTTCCCAGCAAATTAGGGACACTGTTGCTCCTGGGGTATCGGCGAGGACCATTCGCAACCGTCTCCATGAAGCTGGGCTACGGTCCCGCACACCGTTAGGCCGTCTTCCGCTCACGCCCCAACATCGTGCAGCCCGCCTCCAGTGGTGTCGCGACAGGCGTGAATGGAGGGACGAATGGAGACGTGTCGTCTTCAGCGATGAGAGTCGCTTCTGCCTTGGTGCCAATGATGGTCGTATGCGTGTTTGGCGCCGTGCAGGTGAGCGCCACAATCAGGACTGCATACGACCGAGGCACACAGGGCCAACACCCGGCATCATGGTGTGGGGAGCGATCTCCTACACTGGCCGTACACCACTGGTGATCGTCGAGGGGACACTGAATAGTGCACGGTACATCCAAACCGTCATCGAACCCATCGTTCTACCATTCCTAGACCGGCAAGGGAACCTTCTGTTCCAACAGGACAATGCACGTCCGCATGTATCCCGTGTCACCCAACGTGCTCTAGAAGGTGTAAGTCAACTACCCTGGCCAGCAAGATCTCCGGATCTGTCCCCCATTGAGCATGTTTGGGACTGGATGAAGCGTCGTCTCACGCGGTCTGCACGTCCAGCACGAACGCTGGTCCAACTGAGGCGCCAGGTGGAAATGGCATGGCAAGCCGTTCCACAGGACTACATCCAGCATCTCTACGATCGTCTCCATGATAGAATAGCAGCCTGTATTGCTGCGAAAGGTGGATATACACTGTACTAGTGCCGACATCTTGCATGCTCTGTTGCTTGTGTCTATGTGCCTGTGGTTCTGTCAGTGTGATCATGTGATGTATCTGACCCCAGGAATGTGTCAATAAAGTTTCCCCTTCCTGGGACAATGAATTCACGGTGTTCTTATTTCAATTTCCAGGAGTGTAGATTAAACATAAAATAAAAAAGTGACTGGTAGCAGAAACTAGAAACAAATAATTAAGTCTACAGGCCTGCCTGCATTTTGAAACAATTTTCTGGCGTTCGAATTTCCTATCTACATGTACATCCACAGGTACTGTGCTTGGCACAGAGTACATATCATATCGTCAATCTCGGCCATATTCCGTGTCTTCGACAGTGGGTGACTAAACGCTGTACGCGAAAGCGTGACCATTGAAGCAGCCCAGTGACAGAAAGAAACCGTGACGAAACGCGCCGTTCTTCTTTGGAAGTTTTACATTTTCTCCACCAGTTTGATCTGATAGACGCCTCAGATTGAGAATTGATACCCAAGTGTCAGCCCCAACGAGGGTTTCGCAAGCTACCTCCTTCCTGAGTATTCTTCCAATGGATCTGTCCGGCATTTGCAACGATTAGTTTTTAGTGATAGTCACACATTAAACCGGTTCGTACTTATACTCCCAGGTATTTTATGAATGTGACTGCTTCCAGTGACCTTTACATAATCACGTACTCAAACAATTACAGATGTTCCCATCAACAAACGTTTATGATAGCATATCAAACGCAGGCATCGTCTGCATGGGGTAAGCTGCCATTAGGAATTAACAGGTCGCATAATAGTGAGAGAGAATCTTCAGATATTCATTGCCCTGATAGCAACACTTGAAGGTTCAGGGCTGCGCTCGGCTCATTGCACAACACAGAGTAGTGTAGACTGTATGTGTGTATGTTGAGAGTCAACTGCCAGTCCCTGCACCAAGAGTTGATCCTCTGCAGGTCTTCATCTCGCCACTATTCCCTAACGTTACTGATATTCTATAAACGACAGAATCACCTGAGAACCACTTTGTGGAGGTTCCGAGTTTATGTACCAGGTCATTTGCATATTCTGTAAACATAACATTGAAATGGAGCACAGTCTAAGCTACTCTTACATCTGAAGACTTCTCTTCATTAAAAATGACATATCTTTATCTACATGATTACCCTGCAGTTCATATTTAAGTGCCTCGCAGAGGGTTCATCGAATCACCTTTAATCTACTTCTCTGCCTCTCCACTCTCGAACAGCGCGCAGGAGAACCGAACACTTAAATCTCCCCGTACCAGCTATGATTTCTCTTATTTTATTTTGATGATCATTTCTCCCCATGTAGTTGGGCGCCAAAAATATATTGTCACACTCTGAGGAGAAAGTAGGTGATTGAAATTTCATGAGAACGTTCTGCCGCCGCGTAAAACGCCTTTGTTTTAATGACAGCCACCCCAATTCGTGTATCAAATCCGTTTCACTCTGTCCCCTATTTCGCGATAGTACAAAACGAACTGCCCTTCTTTGTACTTTTTCGACGTCCTCCGTCAGTCCTGTCTTATGCAGGTCCCACGCCGCACAGCAGTTCTCCAGAAGAGGACGGAGAAGCATAGTTTAAGCGGCCTCTTTAGTAAACATGTTACACTTTCTCCGTATTTTGCCAATAAATCGCAGTCCTTGGTTTCCTCTCCCCATACCATTATCTATGTGATCGTTCCAGTTCAAGTTATCCGTAATTTTAATCCCTAAGTATTTAGTGGAGCTTAAATCCTTCGGAGTTATGTGATTTATCGTGTAACTGAAATTTAGCGGAT
Source organism: Schistocerca cancellata (assembly GCF_023864275.1). NCBI lineage: Eukaryota > Metazoa > Arthropoda > Insecta > Orthoptera > Acrididae > Schistocerca > Schistocerca cancellata. The sequence continues at coordinate 1,209,233,285 of NC_064626.1, forward strand.
TCTTTTTAATGTTCACGGTGGATGACATCACAGTTTTTATGATTTAGAGTCAACTGCTACTTTTTGCACCATACAGATATCTTGTCTAAATCATTTGCGCAATTCGTTTCGATCTTATGATGACCTTATATGACTGTAAATGACAGTATCAACTGCAAAAAATCTAAGAGGGCTACTCCTATTGTCTCCTAATCGTTTATGTACACTCACGCTCATGAAGTAAGGCTAATTGCAGAATGTGGTGCCACACAACGTGGCACTACAGAAAACTGGCGCTAATAGCATAGGCGCATAGGGAACACACACGTCACAGATCTGTAACTCTACGGTATTGGTAATAAGTTGAGAAAACCGTTCCGAATCACATGTGCTACAAAACGCCACTATTTTCTGCGCATGTACCCCGACATCAGTATGGGATATGATTACCGTGCAGCCGCACGGGATTAGCCGAGCGGTCTTAGGCGCTGCAGTCATGCACTGTGCAGCTGGTCCCGGCGCAGGTTCGAGTCCTCCCTCGGGCATGGATGAGTGTGTTTGTCCTTAGGATAATTTAGGTTAAGTAGTGTGTAAGCTTAGGCACTGATGACCTTAGCAATTAAGTCTCATAAGATTTCACACACATTTGAACATTTTTTTGATCACCGTGCACACGTACACAGTCCGCACAACGGGTTGGCATACTCTGGATCAGGTGGTCGAGCAGCTGCTGGGGTATAGTGTCCCATTCTTCCACCAGTGCGTGTCGGAGCTCCTGAAATGTCGTAGAGGTTAGAAGACGTGCAGCGATACGTCGACCGAGAGCATCCCAGACGTGCTCGGTGTTTAGGTCTGGAGAACAGGCACGCCACTCCATTCGCCTATTATCTTCTGTTTCAAGGTACTCCTCCTCGGTGGGGCCGTGCTTTATCATCCATCAGGAGGAAGGTGTGACCGACCCACTGCACCCCTGAAAAGGAGGACCTACTGGTGCAAAATGACGTCCCGATACACCTGACCTGTTACAGTTCCTCTTCAAAGACATGCAGGGGTGTACGTGCACCAATCATAATCCCACCCCACACCATCAAACCACGACCTCCATTCAGGTCCCTTTCAAGGAAATTAAGGGGTTGGTATTTGGTTCCTGGTTTACGCCACATGAAAACCCGCCGAGAATCACTATCTGCACTCGTCCGTGAACATAACATGGGACCACTGTTCCAACGACCATGTACTGTATTCTTGACACCAGGTTTTACGGGATCTCCTGTGACTATGGGTCAGTGAAATGCAGCTACAGGTCTCCGGGCGAATAAACCATGTCTGTTCAGTCGTCTGTGGACTGTGTGCCTGGAGACAACTGTTCCAGTGGCTGCGGTAAGGTCACGAACAAGGCTACCTGCAGTACTCCGTGGCCGTCTGCGGTCACTGATGATGAGATGTCGGTCTTCTTGTGGTGTTGTACACTGTGGACGTCTCCTTCTCGAGTGCCTGGACACGTTTCCTGTCTGCTGGAATGGTTGCTTTAATCTTGAGATCACACTTCATGGCACACGGAGTGCCCGTGCTACGACCTGCTGTGTTTGACCAGCCCTAGTATTCTGCCCCTCATAACGTCATCAATATGTGTTCTTTAAGCCATTTTCAACACACAGTCACCATCAGCACGTCTGAAAGCGTCTACACACTTATTCGCTGCACCGTACTCTGACATGCACCAACACACCTCTGCATATGTGGACTGCTGCCAGCGCCACCGTGCGACGACCGCAGGTTCAAATGCACCGCACGGTCATACCCCGAGGTGATTTAAACCCGCATACCGCCGACCAGAGCGTTGTTTCACCATGTATCAGCATTATCCTTAATTTATGAGCATGAATGTAGATCAGGAACAACAGATTTTGTTGTGTTTGCAAGGAATGCTTCAATCCAATCAGGAAGCTAGTCCGATAGCCCGTGCGTTCGTATTTTGTTCATTAGACGTTGTACGGAACTGCATCGGACGCTTTCCCGATGACGGCGTCGAGCTGGACGCTGGTACGTATTTTCCTGGGTTAATGTCACGATACGTTACGCCTTCACTCCATGTGGACTCGTTATAATCACCCACAACAAGCAGTTCTTCTTAACGACATTGTGTTGTCACTGCCCAAACACAGCGGGCCTAATGTTCCTGAAAAACAAGTGGTCAAGGTCTAAATAAAGAAATTTTGTGTATTAAATGATAATTAATTGAAACCCTCAGCTGCCGACAGGTGTTGTTGATATACCTCGATGGCGACAGCTGAAAATGTGTGCCTCGACCGGGACTCGAATCCAGGATCTCCTGCTTACATGGCAGAAGCTCTATCCATCTGAGCAACCGAGGACACAGATGAATAGCGCGACTGCAGAGACTTATCCCTTCTACGCTTCCCGCGAGACCCACATTGCCAACTGTCCACGATCTACATACGTAATGTACCTAATAGATATTTGCCCATCCACTCATTATTCGCGCACACTAAGGTGACGATTCCCGTAAGAATTCGGGCAACCTGTACGCATTCACACAGTCGAAGGTCAATGGCTGGGTAGCCTTTAACTACACTCCTGGAAATGGAAAAAAGAACACATTGACACCAGTGTGTCAGACCCACCATACTTGCTCCGGACACTGCGAGAGGGCTGTACAAGCAATGATCACACGCACGGCACAGCGGACACACCAGGAACCGCGGCGTTGGCCGTCGAATGGCGCTAGCTGCGCAGCATTTGTGCACCGCCGCCGTCAGTGTCAGCCAGTTTGCCGTGGCATACGGAGCTCCATCGCAGCATGCCGCGACAGCGTGGACGTGAACCGTATGTGCAGTTGACGGACTTTGAGCGAGGGCGTATAGTGGGCATGCGGCAGGCCGGGTGGACGTACCGCCGAATTGCTCAACACGTGGGGCGTGAGGTCTCCACAGTACATCGATGTTGTCGCCAGTGGTCGGCGGAAGGTGCACGTGCCCGTCGACCTGGGACCGGACCGCAGCGACGCACGGATGCACGCCAAGACCGTAGGATCCTACGCAGTGCCGTAGGGGACCGCACCGCCACTTCCCAGCAAATTAGGGACACTGTTGCTCCTGGGGTATCGGCGAGGACCATTCGCAACCGTCTCCATGAAGCTGGGCTACGGTCCCGCACACCGTTAGGCCGTCTTCCGCTCACGCCCCAACATCATGCAGCCCGCCTCCAGTGGTGTCGCGACAGGCGTGAATGGAGGGACGAATGGAGACGTGTCGTCTTCAGCGATGAGAGTCGCTTCTGCCTTGGTGCCAATGATGGTCGTATGCGTGTTTGGCGCCGTGCAGGTGAGCGCCACAATTAGGACTGCATACGACCGAGGCACACAGGGCCAACACCCGGCATCATGGTGTGGGGGGCGATCTCCTACACTGGCCGTACACCACTGGTGATCGTCGAGGGGACACTGAATAGTGCACGGTACAACCAAACCGTCATCGAACCCATCGTTCTACCATTCCTAGACCGGCAAGGGAACTTGCTGTTCCAACAGGACAATGCACGTCCGCATGTATCCCGTGCCACCCAACTTGCCCTGGCCAGCAAGATCTCCGGATCTGTCCCCCATTGAGCATGTTTGGGACTGGATGAAGCGTCGTCTCACGCGGTCTGCACGTCCAGCACGAACGCTGGTCCAACTGAGGCGCCAGGTGGAAATGGCATGGCAAGCCGTTCCACAGGACTACATCCAGCATCTCTACGATCGTCTCCATGGGAGAATAGCAGCCTGCATTGCTGCGAAAGGTGGATATACACTGTACTAGCGCCGACATTGTGCATGCTCTGTTGCCTGTGTCTATGTGCCTGTGGTTCTGTCAGTGTTATCATGTGATGTATCTGACCCCAGGAATGTGTCAATAAAGTTTCCCCTTCCTGGGACAATGAATTCACGGTGTTCTTATTTCAATTTCCAGGAGTGTATATATATGAAGATAGTAACTGTTCTCGAAAGAACAGATACCAGTGATGACCGTGCAGCTTCTCTAGAATAAATGATAATTAATGAAACCGTCAGCTGCCGACAGTTGTTGATATACCTCGATGGGGACAACTAAAAATGTGTGCCCTGACCGGGACTCGAACCCGGGATCTCCTGCTTACAAGGCAGAGGCACTATCCATTTGTGTATTTGTGTATTAGGTCGTGTCATTATGAAAAACTAAAAAAAAAAACTAAAAAATCGTTAGCTCGAATGTCTTTGCGGCGGTACTCTCCTGCTCGACTAAACTACTAGACTTAGAGGATTATTTTCCCTGTATAGGCCATTTCGGGTGACAATCGACGTCACATTCTGGTTCATATTCAAGATGCCCGTTGAGGGGTGGGGTGAGTTTCGAGAGGGTGCGTTTCTGGATGAGGTATCGAATATATTGCTTCCCCCTACTTATACCTCCCGAGGAGATCACGAATGTAAAATTAGAGAGATTAGAGCGCGCACAGAGGCTTTCAGACAGTCGTTCTTCCCGCGAACCATACGCGACTGGAACAGGAAAGGGAGATAATGACAGTGGCACGTAAAGTGCCCTCCGCCACACACCGTTGGGTGGCTTGCGGAGTATAAATGTAGATGTAGATGTAGATGTACCTGTTAAGCTACTGCCTGTGCCACTCTGGTAGGTGATCGGCAGGTAACAACGACTCTGGAGCTTGTTCCAGGGGCAGCGTTTTCATGACGTCACACAGCAGTTATTTTGTGGCTGATTGCTTACTCCGGTTAACCGGAGTCGTAGAGATGCTGGCTTGCGAAGATACTCGCCCCACTGGACTGGGATCACAGGCCATCAGGCCTTTGTTAACACGTAGCCCTCGTCCTTGGTCATGCCGTCAGGGGTTTAATTTAGCAGGAAGTAATGAATGAAGGCTACTGCAAAAAAAATCTGTTTTTTAGTGTTTCATGCTGACGCGGTCTAGCACCCAAAAGGATCTTATTCAAGCTGACTCTCTCCGTTGGGGCCCACGCACTTACATCAGTGATGATGATGATGTTTGGTTTGTGGGGCGCTCAACTGCGTGGTTATCAGCGCCCGTACAATTACCCAATCTTTGCTCAGTCCAATTTCGCCACTGTCCTGGATGATGATGAAATGATGAGGACACCACAAACACCCAGTCATCTCGAGGCTGGTGAAAATCCCTGACCCCGCCGGGAATCGAACCCGGGACCCCGTGCTCGGGAAGCGAGAACGCTACCGCGAGATCACGAGCGGCGGACGCTTACATCAGTGGGAAAGCAGATAATCCTTGGAGAGTCCCTGATTGTTAATACACACGTTAGCACCGTTGGAACACTGAGTGTCTGTTGTTCAGCGATCCCGACAGGAAAAGACTTCTTAGACGAGCACGCTCAAAGTGCGCCAGATGTGGGAACGCGTGAATGATTTGCGCCAAGGACAGATTACTCTTTCCCGAGCAGCCGGCGGCGACTTTACGCACGAGCGGTTTGAATAGAGCCTCTGTGAGAGATGGTTGTACAGCACCGCGGCGACTGTCCGTGAAACGTTATTTATAAGCCTATTAAGTACACGGATGCAGGGGCAAACAAGTGACTCGCCACAGACGGTGTTTAATCTTCTTACACGGGTCAGGAATCCACCATTATCGGCGACACGCGGTCATAAAACAAGGAACAGCGCCCGGCTGTGGCCGGCAGGGCGGAGGCCCTCCGTCAACTTCCCATTAGCCGGCTCCGCGGCGGAGGCATTGGAGGTCGGGCGTAAATCAAGCGAGGGTAACAAAAAGGGTCCCGCGCGAGGGCTCGTGGGTTGACCTCCTGCACGGTTTACGAGGCAGCCTTAATCGGCTGTCATCGGAGGGATTACCGGCCGACGCGGTCACGGACGGACACAAAGCAAACAGTTTAAGAACTGTTGGTGTAAAGGTCTGAGCAGCGGAGGCACCGACTTCTCGACGCTCGTCATTTTGTCCACAGACCTCTGGCGGAAACGGGCATTCGACGGCCAAGCGAAGTCACTTCAGAGGATGAAACTGGCCTCAGGAGTAAATAGTCTTCGTAAGCTCCGAAAGACACTGCGCATAAAAAATGTGCTAGCTCTCGATCCCTTGCAGAAGGTTCACTTCATTAACAGATACACTAACACTAGAACGCAACGTCTCACTTCTGTCATTCCGCTACCCAAACGATTCGCATATATACTGATGACCCAAAACAATACGACCAGCTACTTACTAGCGTATTGGTCCATCTTTGGATCACAGTACAGCAGTGATTCTTTGTGATACGGACTTGACAGGTTCGTGGTATGTTTCTTGAAGTATATTGTTTAAAATGTCTATGCACAGGCCAAGCAATTTGTTGGGTCTTGCCCACTCGTTTCGTATACGGTGCCAAAGGGATATTGCGTTCTCGGAATGCAATACAACATTTCAAGCAAATAACATTAATAGTTTTATTTCTATAAATCAGATTGACAATACTTAACTTTAATGTACAATAGGTATCGCAAGTGATGGGCGACATGCAACATACACTAATGGCCATTAAAATTGCTACACCACGAAGATGACGTGCTACAGACGCGAAATTTAACCGACAGGAAGAAGATACTGTGATATGCAAATGATTAGCTTTTCAGAGCATTCACACAAGGTTGGCGCCAGTGGCGACACCTACAACGCGCTGACATGAGGAAAGATTCCAATAGATTTCTCATAAAAAAACAGCAGTTGACCGGCGTTGCCTGGCGAAACGTTGTTGTGATGCCTCGTGTAAGGAGTACAAATGCGTACCATCACGTTTCCGACTTTGATAAAGGTCGGATTGTAGCCTATCGCGATTGCGGTTTATCGTTTCGCGACATTGCTGTTCGCGTTGGTCGACATCCAATGACTGTTAGCAGAATATGGAATTGATGTGTTCAGGAGGGTAATACCGAACGCTGTGCTGGATCCCAACGGCCTCGTATCCCTAGCAGTCGAGATGACAGGCATCTTATCCGCATGGCTGTAACGGATCGTGCAGCCACGCCTCGATCCCTGAGTCAACAGATGGGGACGTTTGCAAGACAACAACCATCTGCACCAACAGTTCGACAACGTTTGCAGCAGCCTGGACTATCAGCTCGGAGACCACCGCTGCGGTTACCCTTGACGCTGCATCACAGACAGGAGCGTGTGTGATGGTGTACTCAATGACGAACCTGGGTGCACGAATGACAAAACGTCATTTTGTCGGATGAATCCAGGTTCTGCTTACAGCATCATGATAGTCGCATCCGTGTTTGGTGACACTGCGGTGAACGCACATTGGAAGCGTGTATTCCACATCGCCATACTGGCATATCACCAGGCGTGATTGTATGGGGTGCCATTCGTTACACGTCTCTGTCACCTATTGTTCACACTGACGACACTTTGAACAGTGGACGTAACATTTCAAATGTGGTACGATCCCTACCCTTCATTCGATCCCTCTGAAACTCTACATTTCAGCAGGATAATGCGCGACCGCATGTTGCAGGTCCTGTACCGGCCATTCTGGATACAGAAAATGTTCGACTGCTGCCCTGCCCAGCACATTCTCCAGATCTCTCACCAATCGAAAATGTCTGTTCAATGGTGGCCGAGCAACTGGCTCGTCACAATACGCCAATCACTACTCTTGATGAGCTGTGGTATCGTGTTGAAGCTGCATCGGCTGCTGTACCTGTACACGCCATCCAAGCTCTGTTTGACTCAATGCCCAGGCGTATCAAGACCGTTATTAGGGCCAGAGGTGGTTGTTCTGGGTACTGATTTCTCAGGATCTATGCACCCAAATTGCGTGAAAATGTAATCACATGTCAGTCCTAGTATAATATATTTGTCCAATGGATACCCGTTTATCATCCTCATTACTTCTTGGTGTAGCAATTTTAATGGCCAGTAGTGTAAATGCGAGCCATTGATATACACAATGTTCGAACAATCAATTGATATCTGATACCGTAGCATTCTCTGCTAGGCCGTGCTAATACTCTGCGAATCCTGTCCACTAATGTCCGTATACTGAGCCGATCTGAGCGGCCGAACTAGCAGGAACGGCACTTACGTTCACTTCGGCTTGAGGGCCCTCCTGTCGTGGTGCGGTCCTAATCTGCGCACCATTGGCCGACGTCGTCTCACCGCTTTCTCTGGCCTCGTGTTCTTCGTCTTCGTTCCGGCGTTTATGGTTATGCTAGAACACAATTCTCGTAAATTACGCGACGGTGGTTCGATGAGAGTAGAGCTGGCGCCATAGCGTCCCAGAAGTGTTCTGTGTTCAGACCAGGCGTATTTGGTAGCCAAGACATCAACGTGAGTTCAAACTCGTGCTTCTCAAAGCAATCTAGCGCGGTTCTGGCCTTGTGATCTGGACAGTTACCCTGGTGGTTGATGCCATCGTTGTCAGGGAAGACACCTAGCGTAACAGGGCTACAGTGGATCCACAATAACGGTCACCACGTGTGCAACTGTCAAGTGGCCTTCAACTATTCTCACAAGTACTGTGAAAGCCTGGGTAGATGTAATAATACCTCGCCCACTGGCCTGCATCCGTGGTGGAACTGTTCGTCAGGATGACTGTGTATGTGGACACGGGCATCGACCAGATGTAACAGTATGCAAGAGTAGTGGAACAGAGTATATTGTGGTGCATTTTCTTAGTGCAGGTTACCTAAATCAGGGGCAGGTATGCACTCAGGGGCAAACCTATTGTTCTGTTAGGTTTGCCCCTGAGTGCACACCTGCCCCTTATGTAGGCAACCCACACTAACAAAATGCACCACAACATACTTTGTTCCACTACTTGTGAGGGAGTGGTGAAAAGTAATGCCTCCCTATCTTTTATTCTGTTCTCAATATTGGCTGAGTTATTACATTTCATGCATATTACGCGATCGACATTCCTGCTTTGCTGACGCGAACTACAAACGTTTACCACTAGAGAGCTATGAATTGTAACGTGTTATGTGGAAGTTTGTAGAAATTTGTGGTAAGATCTTATGGGACCAAACTGCTGAGGTCATCAGTCCCTAAGCTTACACACTATTTAATTTAACTTAAACTAACTTGTGCTAAGGATCACACACACACACACACACACACACACACACACACACACACACACACACACACACACACACACACACACATGCCCGAGGGAGGACTCGAACCTCCGATGGGGGGAGAGGTACGGAGGCAGTTTGTAATGTAACCATGTTGGTGCATGAGCCATTCTCAGGGGTTTGTCCACTGTTCAAATTGTTCAAATGGCTCTGAGCAGTATGGGACTTAACATCTGAGGTCATCAGTCCCCTAGAACTTAGAACTAGTTAAACCTAACTAACCTAAGGACACCATACACATCCATGCCCGAGGCAGGATTCGAACCTGCGACCATAGCGGTCGCGCGGTTCCAGCACCTAGAATAGCTCGGCCACTTCGGCCGGCAGTTGTTATGGTGATAGCGTAATAAGTATTTCGTATGAAGCGCCCTTGTGATACAGGCAAAGGTCAATTGTGAAAATTAAGCCAATGGATATTAGAAGTAACGTTATTATAGAATATGCCCGACTGACTGCACAAAATAAGAGGGCACGTACATTCGCGAGTGAGTGGTTCAAAATAAGAATTACTACTGGAAAGGAAATGGGTCATAAGTATAGTTCCATCAGTACACACTCTGTTGTATCCGAACGTACGATCGGGCTAGTTGGATGTACGTTCTAAATACTATCATTCCCTGTGGCCTAGATAAAAAGAGTTGTGATTTAATTGTATTTATTCATCTAAGAAGGAAAATGATCGGACTTCCAAATTAAATGAAAAGAAAGACTGCAGGTTCTGAATGTCGCGGAAAATACATCGAAATTGACATTGACTGCCACGAAGGGAAAGAGATGAACACATTCAAGTACCTCTAATGTTGAACAGCGTCATCGTGAATATCGTCACCTCCATCTAAATTCTCCATATAAAATTAAAATAATAATAATCTCCCAGAGTCACAGGAGCTGGGATCTGTGGTATCATAAATCAGAAAATCATATTGACCATGAATTGCTTTCATTGTATAACACCATTTCACTTTAAAATTACACAACACGTCTTATCACCAGGACAGGAGAACAACGAAAGGTAACTAATACTAAAACTAATAAACGAAGAGCATAAAGCTTCTTTTGTTCATCAGTGTTAAATACTTTTCACATCAATCTTTGGTATGAGAGACGAATAACTATCTATCTATTTATGAATAAGAAAAAATTATTAAGTTTCTTTACACCACATATGGAGCACTCTCTGCTTCAGCATGATAACGCCAGACCATACACGAGCACTGTGACATCCGCAACAATTCGGCGTCTTTGGTTCACTGTCACTGATCATCTTGGCCCCATCCCATTTTCATCTATTTCCAAAACTTAAAAAACGCCTTCGGGGAAGGAGTGTTTGTGATGAGGCGGTGCAAGCGGAAGTCAGGTTATGGCTCCATCAACAAAGTCAAACATTCTACAGTGACTGTGTCAACAAGCCGGTCCCTCGTCGGGAGAAATGTGTTAGTAGCCATGCTGAATATGTCGAGCAATAACTAGGTAGATATACAGAATAAAGATGTAGAATACAAGTAAAATTTGTTTTATTAAAAAAACTTTAAGTTTTTTCACATAACAGATTCGGAGGGATTACTTTTCAGCATTATTTATTACAATGAAAGTCGGTTTCGCTGCAGCTGCATTTTTATTTTACACTCCTGGAAATTGAAATAAGAACACCGTGAATTCATTGTCCCAGGAAGGGGAAACTTTATTGACACATTCCTGGGGTCAGATACATCACATGATCACACTGACAGAACCACAGGCAACAGAGCATGCACAATGTCGGCACTAGTACAGTGTATATCCACCTTTCGCAGCAATGCAGGCTGCTATTCTCCCATGGAGACGATCGTAGAGATGCTGGATGTAGTCCTGTGGAACGGCTTGCCATGCCATTTCCACCTGGCGCCTCAGTTGGACTAGCGTTCGTGCTGGACGTGCAGACCGCGTGAGACGACGCTTCATCCAGTCCCAAACATGCTCAATGGGGGACAGATCCGGAGATCTTGCTGGCCAGGGTAGTTGACTTACACCTTCTAGAGCACGTTGGGTGGCACGGGATACATGCGGACGTGCATTGTCCTGTTGGAACAGCAAGTTCCCTTGCCGGTCTAGGAATGGTAGAACGATGGGTTCGATGACGGTTTGGATGTACCGTGCACTATTCAGTGTCCCCTCGACGATCACCAGTGGTGTACGGCCAGTGTAGGAGATCGCTCCCCACACCATGATGCCGGGTGTTGGCCCTGTGTGCCTCGGTCGTATGCAGTCCTGATTGTGGCGCTCACCTGCACGGCGCCAAACACGCATACGACCATCATTGGCACCAAGGCAGAAGCGACTCTCATCGCTGAAGACGACACGTCTCCATTCGTCCCTCCATTCACGCCTGTCGCGACACCACTGGAGGCGGGCTGCACGATGTTGGGGCGTGAGCGGAAGACGGCCTAACGGTGTGCGGGACCGTAGCCCAGCTTCATGGAGACGGTTGCGAATGGTCCTCGCCGATACCCCAGGAGCAACAGTGTCCCTAATTTGCTGGGAAGTGGCGGTGCGGTCCCCTACGGCACTGCGTAGGATCCTACGGTCTTGGCGTGCATCCGTGCGTCGCTGCGGTCCGGTCCCGGGTCGACGGGCACGTGCACCTTCCGCCGACCACTGGCGACAACATCGATGTACTGTGGAGATGTCACGCCCCCCGTGTTGAGCGGTACGTCCACCCGGCCTCCCGCATGCCCACTATACGCCCTCGCTCAAAGTCCGTCAACTGCACATACGGTTCACGTCCACGCTGTCGCGGCATGCTACCAGTGTTAAAGACTGCGATGGAGCTCCGTATGCCACGGCAAACTGGCTGACACTGACGGCGGCGGTGCACAAATGCTGAGCAGCTAGCGCCATTCGACGGCCAACACCGCGGTTCCTGGTGTGTCCGCTGTGCCGTGCGTGTGATCATTGCTTGTACAGCCCTCTCGCAGTGTCCGGAGCAAGTATGGTGGGTCTGACACACCGGTGTCAATGTGTTCTTTTTTCCATTTCCAGGAGTGTATTTTGATTTTCATGACACTATTGTCTCATCTTCAAATTGCGCTTGGTCGTGCTTCATGAACGGAATCCAGTAAGAATCATAACTGTTCTACCAGCTTGGGACACGCCTATAAAACGTCTGCCACACCGTTGGTCAATTTGTATGAAACAACCTGCACTCTCTGCGGTGAAATGACAATCCTTCCCAGGCGCCTGCTACTAACGATCTTCCCTTTGTCAAAATCGCTTCTGTCTGTGTATTTCCCCATTTTCGTGCTGTACTATCTCTGGAATGATTCCTCATTCGTCTCTTCTCCGCTTATATTCATTACTTACCGCATTGCGTGCCCGCAAGGCCACCAGGGATCATTTAGTCTCGCGGTAGGCTGTGATCATGTTCTTACACATTAGAGTATTTTCTTCGTGGTGACAGGATGACACATTGGGAATAACAAACATTTCCAGACGCAAAGGAATTAAAAACATTAACTGCCAGTGGGTACTGATTTATATCAATGGGGCTCGTTGAAAATTTGTTCTGTACCTGTATTGGAACGTGAATCTCCTGTTTAATAGGCAGATGAGCTGCCCATTACGCCATCTGGACACAGTGGTCACCGCAGCCTCACGGACTACTCCAGTCAGTACGTAAGCCGTGTTCTCTCCCAACTATGCGTTTCCGTGAACTTCGCTGTCTATCTTGTTTGGTTTCCTTCCGTTGTCGCGGTTACGTCATGGTTCTTCTCCTTTCTACGTGTGGCAGCAGTGATGTGTATCGATATTTGCGCCGTGTACCATCTTTTTTTTTATGTGGTGCATATAGTTTCTGTCAAGGGGGTCTGGAGGGAGTCGGTCCGTTGTTGTGGACGAGGGAAGTTCTCCGCGCGGTGCAGTCGGCTGGGGCCGCTGGCAGTCCCTGCTCATTGTTGGAGCTTGTGTGGAACTGTCTGATCGCTACGAGCTTCGTGGTTTTTCACTCAGGACGCCAAAGTTGAGTAGTGGTTTCAACTAACCAAGCCACGTCTATTCCGTATTGTGGTGGTTCGCTTCGGTGGTTTGTTGTTGGGGAGGTTTCCCGGTGAGCAACACCGAGTGGCTATACTACTGACGTTTAGCCGCCATGCGGTGCAGTTAACTATTTTGGTCGACTACGATTTGAATGTACCAGCGGAATTTTCTGCCTAGTGGCTGTTAGTGTTCCGGTTACCTGCCCTGGCCACTAACGTAATTTCAGGCACCTGTCCAACACGGTGTGTAATTTTGACAGCTAATACGTACGCTATTGTGAAGTATCGCGTTTGTAACATTGCCAGTTGAGGTTCTCATGTACTAATTGATAGGAAGCAACTTGTGTCGGTCAGTCCGTGGGTGTCCCCTGGTTGGGTTCCGACAGATCAAGTGTAGTTGGGCTCACCACCTGCCTCACCTAAGTCAACGAGGGCAGACCGACCTCCCTGGATGCCTTCTGGGTGCCACCAGTGTTTAATTATCTGTTGTCAGCTATTTTAAATTTTAGGCTTATGGTTATGGTTGTTTCTTAAAATTTTGCAAATTAATTTTTAAATTTATCTTTCAAGCTTAAACACTGCGGCCTTCTGCCTTAAAGATTATGGTAATATATTTTGAAATTTTTAAGTTTGATTGTGGTCCTCAGCCATTGGTATTGCACTTTGCGTAGGTTGTTTTTTGAATTATGTTATTGATATCTCAATTGGGTTTATATATTGTTAAGATTTCTTGTTGGAGGCCTTCAGCCATGAAAGAGTTGTTGTGAAGCATTTCTGGGTTTGTTAGTAGCTAATAAAATTAAGTTCAAACCCAAAGTCAATTTATGAAATGATCTGACCACTGCCACTGCTTTAATACAAAACATTGTGAACATGTTTATGTTTATCAAAACTAGACATAGTTGTCTCACTGGGAATTCCGCGATCGTTCAATAAGTAAAATATGGAGTTTCAGTCTTCGATCGCTATTCTTTATTTTCAATAATAATAATAATATTGAAAATAAAGAATAGCGATCGAAGACTGAAACTCCATATTTTATTTATGTTTATGTTTATTATGTGTGTGTGTGTGTGTGTGTGTGTGTGTGTGTGAGAGAGATAGAGAGAGAGAGAGAGAGAGAGAAGGGGGGGGGGCGGTTAGGAGGGATGAACATAATTAAGAATTAATCTCTGTTTGGAAAATTTTTAAAAGTGGTAAAGATAATCTTATAAATGGTCAGCGCTTTGCCATATTCGTCACTGAGCAGGTTTATTATAATTGTAACAGCAACTTGTTCCACAACGTAGCTAGAGATCGCAAATAAGAGCCAGCGATGGGATAAATAGTGAAAGTAAACTGGTTTCTGTGCAAACTGTAGATTACCTTTGGCTCCTTTTATTTTGTCCCTGATAACTTCAAAATTTAACTTGTTGTATTTCACTGAACACTGCCAAAACCTTGTTCCAAATCTACAAATGTAGGTTACGTAGCATGAGTGTAGAAAACTGTTCGTCCTCTGCCACCATGTTGATGAAACTTGTCACAGGTAAAGGACACGGTTTAAAATTAAAAAGCAATGTTGTTGCTGTTGTCTTCAGTCCTGAGACTGGTTTGATGCAGATCTCCATGCTACTCTATCCTGTGCAATCTTCTTCATCTCCCAGTACTTACTGCAACCTACATCCTTCTGAATCTGCTTAGTGTATTCATCTCTTGGTCTCCCTCTACGGTTTTTACCCTCCACGCTGCCCTCCAATGCTAAATTTGTGAACCCTTGATGCCTCAGAACATGTCCTACCAACCGGTCCCTTCTTCTTGTCAACTTGTGCCACAAACTCCTCTTCTCCCTAATTCTATTCGATACCTCCTCATTAATTATGTGATCTACCCATCTAATCTTCAGCATTCTTCTGTAGCACCACATTTCGAAAGCTTCTATTCTCTTCTTGTCCAAACTATTTATCGTCCATGTTTCACTTCCATACATGGCTACACTCCATACAAATACTTTCAGAAACGGCTTCCTGACACTTAAATCTATATCCGATGTTAACAAATTTCTCTTCTTCAGAAACGCTTCCCTTGCCATTGCCAGTCTACATTTTATATCCTCTCTACTTCGACCATCATCAGTTATCTTGCTTCCCAAATAGCAAAACTCCTTTAATACTTTAAGTGTCTCATTTCCTAATCTAATTCCCTCAGCATCACCCGACTTAATTCGACTACATTCCATTCTCCTCGTTTTGCTTTTGTTGATGTTCATCTTATATCCTCCTTGCAAGACACTGTCCATTCCGTTCAACTGCTCTTCCAAGTCCTTTGCTGTCTCTGACAGAATTACAATGTCATCGGCGAACC
Organism: Schistocerca cancellata; assembly: GCF_023864275.1. NCBI lineage: Eukaryota > Metazoa > Arthropoda > Insecta > Orthoptera > Acrididae > Schistocerca > Schistocerca cancellata. Next base: position 1,209,248,775 of record NC_064626.1, read on the forward strand.
TCAACTTTTTTATTTCTTCTCCACGGACTTTAATACCTACTCCGAATTTTTCTTTTGTTTCCTTTACTGCTTGCTCAATAATAATAATAATGCTTGAATAACATCGGGGAGAGGCTACAACCCTGTCTTACTCCCTTCCCAACAACTGATTCCCTTTCATGTCCCTCGACTCTTATATCTGCCATCTGGTTATTGTACAAATTATAAATAGCTTTTCGCTCCCTCTATTTTACCCCTGCCACCTTTAGAATTTGAAAAAGTGTATTCCAGTCAACATCGTCAAAAGCTTTCTCTAAGTCTACAAACGCTAGAAATGTAGGTTTGCCTTTCCTTAATCTATTTTCTAAGATAAGTCGTAGGGTCAGGATTGCCTCACGTGTTCCAACATTTCTGCGGAATCCAAACTGATCTTCGCCGAGGTCGGCTTCTACCAGTTTTTCCATTCGCCTATAAAGAACTCGCGTTAGTATTTTGCAGCTGTGACTTATTAAACTGATAATTCGGTAATTTTCACACCTGTCAACACCTGCTTTCTTTGGGATTGGAATTACTATATTCTTCTTGAAGTCTGAGGGTATTTCGCCTGTTTCATACATCTTGCTCACCAGATGGTAGAGTTTTGTCAGGACTGGCTCTCCCAAGGCTGTCAGTAGTTCCAATGGAATGTTGTCTACTCTCGGGGCCTTGTTTCGACTCGGGTCTTTCAGTGCTCTGTCAAACTCTTCACGCAGTATCGTATCTCCCATTTCATCTTCATCTACATCATTTTCCATTTCCATAATATTGTCCTCAAGTACATCGCCCTTGTATAAACCCTCTATATACTCCTTCCACCTTTCTGCTTTCCCTTCTTTGCTTGGAACTGGGTTTCCATCTGAGCTCTTGATATTCATACAAGTGGCTCTCTTTTCTCCAAAGGTCTCTTTAATTTACTGTAGGCAGTATCTATCTTACCCCTAGTGAGATAAGCCTCTACATCCTTACATTTGTCCTCTAGCCTTCCCTGCTTAGCTATTTTGCACTTCCTGTCGATCTCAGTAGTGCACTGATACCCTACAGAAGGTAGTTTCTTTGAAACACGAGTAACCCCGTTCCCTGATTGTCAGAATTCGTATGTTGAATCTGTTTTCAGTTTCTCGCAGTAGTCAATGTTATTACAGTTATCGGGAGTCGGAAACGTGATGTCAGAATTGACATTCGGTTCTTTAGGCATCGCCAAACGCTGTCAAGTTGAGCAACGTCTGTAGAACATGGTGAACGTTTAGGTCTACAGAACGCGAAAGTTTTTACTTAGGTAGCCACTGTCGGGTCTAGCCGATTCTGTAATTCATTTTCAGTCTAACACGAACACGTTGGATGAGAGCGCGCGGGTACTTTTAGCTGCAAATTGGGACATTTTTTCTTTTGCCTGTTCCAGAAAGAGGGATACAGGCCTCGCCTGATAATGAAATACACTCCTGGAAATGGAAAAAAGAACACATTGACACCGGTGTGTCAGACCCACCATACTTGCTCCGGACACTGCGAGAGGGCTGTACAAGCAATGATCACACGCACTGCACAGCGGACACACCAGGAACCGCGGTGTTGGCCGTCGAATGGCGCTAGCTGCGCAGCATTTGGGCACCGCCGCCGTCTGTGTCAGCCAGTTTGCCGTGGCATACGGAGCTCCATCGCAGTCTTTAACACTGGTAGCATGCCGCGACAGCGTGGACGTGAACCGTATGTGCAGTTGACGGACTTTGAGCGAGGGCGTATAGTGGGCATGCGGGAGGCCGGGTGGACGTACCGCCGAATTGCTCAACACGTGGGGCGTGAGGTCTCCACAGTACATCGATGTTGTCGCCAGTGGTCGGCGGAAGGTGCACGTGCCCGTCGACCTGGGACCGGACCGCAGCGACGCACGGATGCACGCCAAGACCGTAGGATCCTACGCAGTGCCGTGGGGGACCGCACCGCCACTTCCCAGCAAATTAGGGACACTGTTGCTCCTGGGGTATCGGCGAGGACCATTCGCAACCGTCTCCATGAAGCTGGGCTACGGTCCCGCACACCGTTAGGCCGTCTTCCGCTCACGCCCCAACATCGTGCAGCCCGCCTCCAGTGGTGTCGCGACAGGCGTGAATGGAGGGACGAATGGAGACGTGTCGTCTTCAGCGATGAGAGTCGCTTCTGCCTTGGTGCCAATGACGGTCGTATGCGTCTTTGGCGCCGTGCAGGTGAGCGCCACAATCAGGACTGCATACGACCGAGGCACACAGGGCCAGCACCCGGCATCATGGTGTGGGGAGCGATCTCCTACACTGGCCGTACACCACTGGTGATCGTCGAGGGGACACTGAATAGTGCACGGTACATCCAAACCGTCATCGAACCCATCGTTCTACCATTCCTAGACCGGCAAGGGAACTTGCTGTTCCAACAGGACAATGCACGTCCGCATGTATCCCGTGCCACCCAACGTGCTCTAGAAGGTGTAAGTCAACTACCCTGGCCAGCAAGATCTCCGGATCTGTCCCCCATTGAGCATGTTTGGGACTGGATGAAGCGTCGTCTCACGCGGTCTGCACGTCCAGCACGAACGCTGGTCCAACTGAGGCGCCAGGTGGAAATGGCATGGCAAGCCGTTCCACAGGACTACATCCAGCATCTCTACGATCGTCTCCATGGGAGAATAGCAGCCTGCATTGCTGCGAAAGGTGGATATACACTGTACTAGTGCCGACATTGTGCATGCTCTGTTGCCTGTGTCTATGTGCCTGTGGTTCTGTCAGTGTGATCATGTGATGTATCTGACCCCAGGAATGTGTCAATAAAGTTTCCCCTTCCTGGGACAATGAATTCACGGTGTTCTTATTTCAATTTCCAGGAGTGTATTATCGCGCAAGTCAGCATTACCATCCAAACTACGCAGTAGGCTCACTGCAATTAACTGTCACCTAAGCTTGTCCTTAGGCTACAGTCATTCCAAAAGTTAAAATTTGTGATGTAACGGTGCATTACGTTGTGTAGTACAAGATTTTAAGTTTTACGTCGCTTATTAAACTGTCCTAATACCTCACGTTCGGATTTACACTGAGTTGTGATCAATCACTTTCGGATGCCCTGTACTTCCTTATCAGGAAGACTGCACCTGCGGCCTGTTTCGCTGCTTCTCCGGAAAATTTGCAGAATCGTGCTTTAACAATTTTTTCTTCAGATGGATACTCTCAGCGAGAATTTCTTTGCATTAGAAAGGCGTATTTTGGTCTAGTACACAAAACAAAAAGTTGTAAGCGGTACTGAAAAAAATTCTCTGTGACCGTAGCTTCTTTGAGGTGCCATTCATGTCTCGTCATTATGTTATTACGATTCACTGTAATGTGGCAAGTTGGGAACGAGAAATCCCCTATTTAATTTTCTGCTAAGGTCAGTTAGGAGAACGAAGGAAGTGGAGATGTTAGAATGGAAACATTGTGTTTTTCTTATTCTTTTTTTAAATCAGTGAGCTTCAGCATCGCTCGGAATCCTTGTATATAGAATGTACAGTCTTAGGCATAAAAACTGACCGCCGGCCGGCCGCCACAGAGACTAAGTCCGAGTCGTTCACTTAAGGTGGTCGATAAAACTGACCGCCCCTGACTACTCTTAAGTCCGGCCATCTGCACAATCTGGCAACACTGTAAGATGGGGAAGTGTTAGGAGGAAGTGTTGTCTACTTCCGAGTTGATACGGATGGAGTGAGCCCGTGGTCTTGCGGTAATCGTCGTCCATTCTAAACTTAGGGTCGCATGTTCGCGTCCAGCAGATTTTTTTTCCCCTTTCGGTATAAAGTTATGAGTCTGATTGAACATCGAAGACAATTCGCTTAACATTCTACCCACCCGCAATAACAAGTATTCCAGAAACAATTCCGCAGGACAGCTCGTGGCTGCGTCGCGATCATAACAGCTTACGCTCGAGCGTTTCCTCGCGCAGCAGTGGCTACCGGCCACCGGCCAGACGCCACCCGCCGCCTGAAATCCGGCGCCGCCCATGTGAAGGCGGTGCCACGCTGTCAGTGTATGTATCAATGCCATTTTCGAATTTGAAGTTCTAGTTATCATCTTGCAGTTAAGCATTGGATTTTGCATACTTGAAAATCATGAACTACAATTAAGCATTGTAAAATTGAGTCGCAAGTGGAAAAAGGTGTAATATCTGCAACACAACATTTACTTTGGTATAACAGAGGGGTGAATGTAGAGGAGGCAGCTAGAAAGATTTGAACTGTGTTTGGAGCGAGTGCTTTTGGGAAAAATACGCCAAAAAAAGATATTCTTGTTTCAACAAAGATCGTTCTGGCATGAATGATTTTCCACATTAAGGAACTCTCGACTACTGACATATGTGACAGATTACCATTTTACCGTCATGCAACATTTGCATTCAACAGGCAAAGTTCAGAAGTCTGGTGAAGGAGTACTGGATGCTCTAATTCGAAACAACGAAAATCAACGGAGTGACTATTATTGAACGTCATCAGGTCGCTCATTGAGCATTCTCATGCAGTACTGTTGCTGGTGACGTGTTATGATGCCTTTATCGTTAACTTCCTAAGAAGAAATGTAAAGCTGAGCCTCACCAAAAGACGTAGACTAGAGTAAAGTGCAGTGTGAACATAATATTTTACATCTGATAACTCCAAAAGTGTGTTTTGGGCTACGAATTCTGCCCCAAGGTGTGTGTGCAACAGAGCTGGAATTTGTTGTCAACATCTGAGACACCTTTTGGTTGCAGTGTAAGAAAGTCTAGCAACAAAACTAGATCACCTATGCTACTGCATGATAACTCACTCTGTTGATTTGAGAAACAAAACTATCCAGGAGATTGATAGGAAAGTCGTCTCTCAGGCGCTTGTATTGATAGGGAAGTCCTCTCTCAAGCACTTGTCCCTCTCGTCATATATTCGGAAAATTTTACCTTTCCCGCTCTTGATCGATCAACCGTCTAGGCAGTTCATTTCTAGACGAAAATAATCTTAAAAATACACTGGTTTAATGACATCGTTAGAACCAGTGTGTTTCTACAGGCGTAGAATTTGCAAACAACTTTAGCATAGTCAGATTGTTGTAGATATCGTGAAAGAAAATTCAGCTGCTGATTAATTTCTCTTTGATGATTAATTAGTAAACTAATGGAAAATGCAATTAAAATATTTACTGTACTAATACAAATTAAATTCAGCTGACTACAGAAACATCACGACGGCAATCTATCTTAATAAAGCATTATGTGTCTGTAAGACGATTGAGCCTGTTTTAACACGAATTAGTAGAGTATTACCGACTTTTGACTTCGAAAAGATCTGTATTTACTTAATTTCCTGTATCATTCGCAAGTATTATCAAAATATGCCATTTCATAGATAAAATTATGTATTCACAACAACAAAAAATATGTCGGCAGAAAACAAAAGTGGCATTATGAAATTGGCAGTACCGTAAGGTTTCCGCTCTGACACTAAGGGTTACTGTAAGTAGCAAGACGGATTTTGTTCGAGCGTTATCTTACGATTCCCTTACAGAGTTTGTATCTGCCTGCTTGTAGCTCAGCTACAAAAGAATTAAAAATCTGGCTTTTAGCGAGTCTCGAAAGGCGAACGAAAGCAGCTTGCACCTGGTAGCCAAGTATGACACCTGGGAACTGGTGTTTTCTAAAGTGGGAAGACATCCTTTTGTGGTTAAATTGTTGGCAAATATCAGTCAGACATGTGCCGTTGGTCTAAGCGTTTTGGTGTGTTGAATTTGTACCAATGATTTTTCTACAGGTTTTTTCTGTCCCAAATAGAGAGTTGAAGTCTCCATTTAGTATTTTCACGTCATCTTGGTGAATTTTGCTCATAGTATTTTAGAGTGTTCCAGAATTTTTCGACATTTTTGGTGTTTTTCTTATTTTCGATGTTGGTGGGGGCATGCGAATTGGTGAGTGTATATTTTTTACTGGGGCTCTGAAAGCATAGTCATAAGTCAATTGTTGATGGGTGTGATTTCTTTGACAGAACTGATGATAGATCTGTGTTCGATAAATGCCATGGCCAAGATTGGTACGCCTTTCGCTACTTTTTGTTGCATTTTGCTCTTGAAGATGCAATGGTTTCCGTAATGCAAGGTTTCATTGTCATTTAGTCGTGGTTCTTGAAGAGCAAGGATGAGAATTTTTTGTCGGTCGAGTTAATATGTGAGATAATTTAGTTTTCGTTATTTGGATCAATGTATCGATGTTTTGTTATAAAAAAGTTCTTATGTGTGTGAAATCTTATGGGACTTAACTGGTAAGGTCATCAGTCCCTAAGCTTACACACTACTTAGCCTAAATTATCCTAAGGACAAACACACACACACACACACACACACACACACACACACACACACACACATGCCCGAGGGAGGACTCGAACCTCCGCCGGGACCAAGCGAACAGTCCATGACTGCTGCGACTTAGGCCGCTCGGCTAATCCCGCGCGGCGTGTAGTTTTCAAATGCATGTTTTCTGCTTGTAGTGAAATTTACAAGAGATCTTCAATATTCTCTGCCGTGCTAACCTGGCCTCCCCAGAATCCGAAATTCCAACAGCGCCTGTGAATCAACTGTTAATAATGCAATCATAATTAGTGGAATCTGACAAATTCTATCTGTCATCTGATAATTGTGAAAAACTACTTTTTTCATCTTCACAGCACCACAGTATGAACTCAACGATTTCATAGGATACCTATACTTAATTTCGTTGTGATCGTTTTCAATGACAGTGCGGGAGGAGCAAAACCATCTGACTCGAAACACACTTTTCCAGCGGGATTTGAATTTTTGGCTACAGTTGCAGTAGCACGTCCAGTGAGGTATCAAGAATGTGAGCAATCACTCATTGCTATAGTATAGGCTAGGGCAGAGAGAAGCAGGTTTCCGACAAAGTAAACGATGAGAGACACTGTCGCTGTCACTTATTAAACAGGAATTGTTCAGAAAATTACAACTACATCTAGTGAAATGAGTAGGTTGATGCAGCTCCAGTCCGGCACTATCACTTTCCGAAAGAACAGACACTACGAATCGAAACAGACATCCTTGTTAATCAATTAAAGATTGAAGGACAGATGTCTAGGCTGTCATGCGCATTAAAATAGAACAACGGCGTCAGATGAAAATTTGTGCCTGATCAGGTTCGAACCCAGATTCGTAGTGTCTTTCCTTTCAGACATTCCCGAAAGAGCCGCGCATGTGGTATGCTGCAAAGATGGGAATTCGCGTCTGACAAGGAGCGTGTGTCGATAGGTGCTGAAAAGTGGTTGGCTACTGCGTCCCGACGGTGCCCACCGTCGGAGGTTCGAGTCCTCCCTCGGGCATGGGTGTGTGTGTTGTCCATAGCGTAAGTTAGATTAAGTAGTGTGTAAGCTCACGGATCTATTACCTAAGCAGCTTGGTCTCATAAGTTCTTACAACGAATTTACAAAAAAATTTAAATCCAAAATACTGCATCTCGGTTCTTACAATAGTGCAATAAGTGCGCAATGGTTAGCTGTAAATGAAGAGAGACTACAACTCAGATTGTGGTTAAGAGCATAATAACTTAAATTGTGAATATATTTCTGAATGAATGTTTGTTATCTATTTTTCCGTCACCCTTTTCACTGTTATAAGTTATGTTCTACAAGGAACGCACGCCATTAGAGGCGGCAATCTGTAATTTATTTTACCTTAATTACTACTTCAATTTTGTTCCACAATTTAAAGGTATATATGGGTGCAAACATGGAATACACGGGAATCATGCAGCTGCTCAGTGACAGGTATGGGGGAGGCACTGAGGCCAGGCCTCGGATCTTCGACCTCTGCCCTCTTTGCCTTCGCCTACCTGGTGATGAAAGTCTTCTCAAACTTTTTAAAAACAATAATAGTGCAGTATTCAGCATGTCTGTCTAGTAAGCAGGAGGTCCAGGTTCGAATCCCAGTCGGTCACAAATATTCATCTGCCGTCTTAGCTGTATTTCAACGCGCCGTGACAGTGTGGACGTCGGTCCTTCGATATTTAAGATGCAATTGTTTTTTGGGGCAATAGAGGTGATTTGCGAACACTTGTCTTGCCAAAAGTGTAACGGGACTTCAACGGCATCCAACCCTTAGGCATTGCTTTGTGCCGGCGCTAACACATGTCATATATATGCGAATCAGATTGTAGTTCACATTTAGTCAAATAACGAATGGTCAGTATACAAGTATGCCGGCCGGGATGGCAGAACGGTTCTAGGCGTCACCAGTAACAGTACTGCAAAGGAATGCTCAATGAGTGACCTGATGACGTTCAATAATAGTCACTCCGTTGATTTTCGTTGTTTCGAATTAGAGCATCCAGTACTCCTTCCCAGACTTCTGAACTTTGCCTGTTGAATGCAAATGTCGCATGATGGTAAAATGGTAATCTGTCACATATATCAGTAGTCGAGACTTCCTTAATGTGGAAAATCATTCATGCCAGAACGATCTTTGTTGAAACAAGAATATCTTTTTTTGGCGTATTTTTCCCAAAAGCACTCGCTCCAAACACAGTTCAAATCATCCTAGCTGCCTCCTCTACATTCACCCCTCTGTTATACCAAAGTAAATGTTGTGTTGCAGATATTACACTTTTTTCCACTTGCGACTCAATTTTACAATGCTTAACTGTAGTTCATGATTTTCAAGTATGCAAAATCCAATGCTTAACTGCAATACGATAACTAGAACTTCAAATTCGAAAATGGCATTGATACATACACTGACATGGTGGCGCCGTCTTCACATGGGCGGCGCCGGATTTCAGGCGGCGGGTGGCGTCTGGCCGGTGGCCGGTAGCCGCTGCAGCGCGGGGAAACGCTCGAGCGTAAGCTGTTATGATCGCGACGCAGCCACGAGCTGTCCTGCGGAATTGTTTCTGGAATACTTGTTATTGCGGGTGGGTAGAATGTTAAGCGAATTGTCTTCGATGTTCAATCAGACTCATAACTTTATACCGAAATGTGGTAAAAAAAAATCTGTTGGACGCGAACATGCGACCCTAAGTTTAGAATGCACGACGATTACCGCAAGACCACGGGCTCACTCCCTCCATACCAACTCGGAAGTAGACAACACTTCCTCCTAACACTTCCCCATCTTACAGTGTTGCCAGATTGTGCAGATGGCCGGACTTAAAGAGTTGTCAGGGGCGGTCAGTTTTATTGGCCACCTTAAGTGAACGACTCGGACTTAGTCGTCCGCAGCTCGTGGTCGTGCGGTAGCGTTCTCGCTTCCCACGCCCGGGTTCCCGGGTTCGATTCCCGGCGGGGTCAGGGATTTTCTCTGCCTTTGTGATGACTGGGTGTTGTGTGATGTCCTTCGGTTAGTTAGGTTTAAGTAGTTCTAAGTCCCATAGTGCTCAGAGCCATTTGAACCATTTTTTTGAACTTAGTCTCTGTGGCGGCCGGCCGGCGGTCAGTTTTTATGTGTAAGACTGTACACAGCCGGTGTCTAAATTCAGCTCCTGACGTCGACGTGTCAGAGTCTTACTTCACGACTTCTTAACTTTTACCTTCGGAGTGTTTGCATTGCATAGAGAGCCGTATGGCAGAGAGAGCCGTTTCAAGTGACGCAATCCGGAGATGGCCTTTCCAGCCTCTCCACCACCTGCACTTTGTGATGTGTGCCTACACACTGCACCAGAGGCAGAGACCTCAATCTAGGTCATTTCTCACTGATCTACTTTTAATGGCCTACTTCGAAACCCCGTCGAACTGGTTTATTATTCTCCGCACTCGCGTTAGACGCATGTACCCTTTTCTTTAAATTCAGAGTAAAACCACATCCTCTCCCTACCAGCTCTTTCATAACATCGATAGCTCTATATCAAACAGGCGTTCCGGTGCTGTTCTCACACGCACAGCGATTAAATAGGCGAAGTGATCAATTATTGTTCGACTGCGCTATTGGCGTAAAAATCGCTGGAACTACCGTATGTTTAGAATTTAGGGACCCTTACCACGACTGAATTGATAGAAAGGAGAGACAAAAGATACCGAAGAGTGGCGCCATTCGTCACGGGATCGTTTAGTCAGCACGGGGGCGTAATAGAGATAGTCAACAAATTCCAAAGGCACACGCGACAAGAGATACGCTGTATACCGTGGAGACGTTTACTATTGAAATTCCAGTGATGATGACGATGAACATACACGTTGTGTTATGCATCAAATTAAGGTCGTCAGCGCACTTATGAAGATCTTCGAGACGAGTGTGTCCTTAAAAGTTCAAAATGAATTAAAAATCCAGATCACACACACACACACACACACACACACACACACACACACACAACGTACAGCCACTAAAATCAGGTCAATCTTCAACTCTAAAACAATATATTGTATGAGAAGAAACACAATGAAACACGTAAAATAGTAGGGGAGAGTGTTGCACTGGAGATCAGTTTTCAGATGTCCCTCCTAACCAGCTTTCTGATAGAAATGTAACATATTTCGTAATTCTTTTCTTAAATGACAGTATTCACGCATGTGTGCTGCAACCTTTTCCTGAAATTACAAAGATTACTCCTAAAAAGTACGGTTTTTCCGAAATACAACATGATCATGTGCCTGTGATCAACCTTCCTCCTCTCTTTTTTCCCTCTTCTCCACCTCCTGTCCCTTATTAGGTCCCTACCAGTGGTTTTTATTGTTCCTGTGCGCTCCGTCGTTTCCAGTGGTTCTTCAAGTGTCTCGCTCTGTGTTTTTTTTTGTACTGTGACCGAATTTTTAACTTGTGTTTGACGCCGAGGTATTTTAAGTGCCACCCGAATTGCCAGTTGTGTTCTTTTACCTTTATGTCGACTTTTTAACTGTCCCCCTGTGAATGTCCCCGTATTTGTGTATATTTTAACTTCCATTATCTCCATTTACTGTGGTTTTATGTCCCCCTTTTTTCCCCTTTTACGTATGAGTTCCCCTTTTTATCTTTTTTGCAAAGCCACTCAGCGGACTGTGCCGCTGCCAGCCCTCCCCTGCACATATGCGGTAAGGGCATGAAATTACAATAAAGGAAAAAAAAAGAAACAAAAAAAAATCACAGACTGAGCAGTGTGTTCGCCACACATGAAGGCTCGTCTGTTGGGCCGATGAAATATTGTGAATTTTCGCAACGATATCCGATGTCTCGCCCAAGAATCATATTTACAAAACAAACTGTATTAATATTCTACATTCAATCTGTATATTGAGCAAGCAGTAAAGGAAACAAAAGAAAAATTCGGAGTAGGTATTAAAATTCATGAAGAAGAAGTAAAAACTTTGAGGTTCGCCGATGACATTGCAATTCTGTCAGAGACAGCAAAGGACTTGGAAGAGCAGTTGAACGGAATGGACAGTGTCTTGTAAGGAGGATATAAGATGAACATCAACAAAAGCAAAACGAGGATAATGGAATGTAGTCAAATTAAGTCGGGTGATGCTGAGGGAATTAGATTAGGAAATGAGACACTTAAAGTAGTAAAGGAGTTTTGCTATTTAGGGAGTAAAATAACCGATGATGGTCGAAGTAGAGAGGATATAAAATGTAGACTGGCAATGGCAAGGAAAGCGTTTCTCAAGAAGAGGAATTTGTTAACATCGAGTATAGATTTAAGTGTCAGGAAGTCGTTTCTGAAAGTATTTGTATGGAGTGTAGCCATGTATGGAAGTGAAACATGGACGATAACTAGTTTGGACAAGAAGAGAATAGAAGCTATCGAAATGTGGTGCTACAGAAGAATGCTGAAGATAAGGTGGGTAGATCACGTAACTAATGAGGAGGTATTGAATAGGATTGGGGAGAAGAGAAGTTTGTGGCACAACTTGACTAGAAGAAGGGATCGGTTGGTAGGACATGTTTTGAGGCATCAAGGGATCACAAATTTAGCATTGGAGGGCAGTGTGGAGGGTAAAAATCGTAGAGGGAGACCAAGAGATGAATACACTAAGCAGATTCAGAAGGATGTAGGTTGCAGTAGATACTGGGAGATGAAGAAGCTTGCACAGGATAGAGTAGCATGGAGAGCTGCATCAAACCAGTCTCAGAACTGAAGACCACAACAACAACAACAACATCTTTACTCTTGTGTCTACATGTTTTTTTTTCAACATATTCACGCCGCCGACAAACTCATTTCTCCCAACTAGAGACTAGTTTGTCGATACCGTCACGCCGGCCAGGATGGCCGACCGCTTCTAGGCGCTACAGTCTGGAACCGCGCGACCGCTACGGTCGCCTCGGGCATGGATGTGTGTGATGTCCTTAGGTTAGTTAGGTTTATGTAGTTCTAAGTTCTAGGGGACTGATGACCTCAGAAGTTAAGTCGCATAGTGCTCAGAGCCATTTGAACCATTTGATACCGTCACTGTAGAATGTTTGACTTTGCTCATGAAGCCGAAACCTTACCTCTGCTTGCAATGCTTCACCACTATCTGCGTGGAGAGACGTGCTTTAAGTTTTGAAAACAGATCAAAATCGGATGTAGCCAAGTCGAGACTTTATGGAGGATGATCGATGACAGTGAATGCAAGGCGGACTTTTGCAAATGTTGCAGCGTTCGTGTGCGGTCTGGCGTTCTCATTCTGAAGGAGAGGGTGCCCAATGTGTGGACGGAGTATCCTGTTGTTAAAAACTCGATTACAGAACGCTGTTTCTCACGCACCGACATAGCTACGTTACACACTGCCATGCCACACGCTACAATTCGGAGCCCTCCAGTGGCAGAGGGATGAAAAGGTGTAGACATGAACAACAATGGTATAGAACTTTAGTAACGTTTGTTTCATTAGCAAAACTCTAGGATTTTTCACGTAGAAAATTCGTTGGCTCAGCTTTCAGCACACCCTTGTACATTATTACTTCACTACAAACCAATAGCCAATAAGTGAAACCAATTAAGAAGAATTATCAAGAATCAATCACAAATGTTTTGAAATAGAGGTTATCGGTAACTGCCGCAAATTTCCATTTTCAAGGCAGGGAAAATTGTTAAGACTTTAGAGGAGCTCAAACATTTGCAAATATCCTGTGTTCTATAGTAGAAGACCTCCTTCCTTTTCAAGGTACAAGGTAGTGCACGATAGATGAACTATTGCTTAACCATCCTCACAGTGAGTAAATAGTTTTAAGAACATAAAGAATTTTACTCACCATAGAATTATGCAACTGTAGACTTAACACCACCCTCCTAATAACTTCAATATATTATACAGAATTTAAATTTTTGGGAATTTGTGATGAGGTCTTATGGGACCAAACTGCACAGGTCATTGGTCCCTAAGCCCACACATTACTTAATCTAACTTAAACTAACTTACGCTATGGACAACACACACACCCATGCCTGAGGGAGGACTCGAATCTCCGACGGGAGAAAATAAATGTGTAGAACTCGCAGTATTTACAAACACTGCACAAAACATAACTTCGTGTCTCACAACAAAAACACTAGAAAATTCCGTAGGCTACCTGTGATGATTTCTAGTGTACATTCCTTCATGTGATTCTTAACTGAGTCACTACATTGAATCACCAACCAGGAAACACGTGTTGCAAGGACACTACCCTATTAAATATAAAAGCAGCAGCAGCACTCCGTCATCAGGTCACAAGTAGCCCATCGGGACCATCCGACCGCCGTTTCATCCTCAGTTGAGGATGCCAATAGGAGGGTCGTGTGGTCAGCACACCACTCTATGGTCGTTATGATGGTTTTCTTTGACTACAGACGCTACTATTCGGTCGAGTAGCTCGTCAATTAGCATCACGAGGCTGAGTGCACTCCGAAAAATGGCAACAGCGCGTGTCGGCGCGGATGGTCACCCTTCCAAGTGCCGGCCACGCCCCACAGCGCTTAACTTCGGTGATCTGACGGGAGCCGGTGTATCCACTGCGGCAAGCCCGTTGCCTCTAACAAAAAAAACTCTCTACTAAATCAGAAATGGTGGTAGGCTGATCGCTGGACTAATAAATGATTAACCAGCCATCCTGTTGCACACTAAAACCTCTGACCCAAGGATTGAGGTTGGTGTCTGAAAATTTTAAAATGCAGGCCACACTAGGCATTCCCAAAAAAAAAAAAAAAAAGGATAGTTCCTCACTTGTTCCTACTGCCAAAATATATGGCGCACTGCATTAAAATATGACGTAACGAAGTGTGTACGCCAGAGACGTCATAAACTGGTGGAGCAGGAAGTCATGCTTAATGGGGCTATGTTCTGTACAGACTAGGTCGGGCTTCGCACCTACAGCCACGGCACTACACGTTTCGAAAGTATTCGGCCAACTTGCTTCGTTCCACACACGTCTCGCGATATGACAATGACGAGAAAAAAATGGTTCAAATGGCTCTGAGTACTATGGGACTCAACATCTGACGTCATCAGTCCCCTAGAACTTAGAACTACTTAAACCCACGTAATCTAGGTACATCCCACACGTCCATGCCCCAGGCAGGATTCGAACCTGCGACCGTAGTGGCCGCGCGGTTCCATACTAAAGCGCCTAGAACCGCTCGGCCACACCGACCGGGAACGACAAGAAAATCAGAGAAATAAGAACTTACACGAGAGGTTGCCAAAAGCCAATCTTCGTAGGCGTCATTCACAAATGGATCACGAAAAGGGGAAATGATAGCAGTACCAGACCGGAAACAGGCAGGCATGTGGACTATAGATGAGAGTGGAGATTTCGTGTAAGTCTTCCGATTTCTGCAGACATAGCAATGAAATAGTTTATGGACATACGACGATCTACCTCTGAAGACGAGATCTTTGTGTTCTCCGTATTCTGTGAGGCCCCCTTCATCGACAGCGGAAGAGCGCGTGGCGTCCTTCACGGAGTGCAGCCACTCGCACGTGCCGGCTGCACGTGTGTCCGTGTCCTCCAGCAGTTATCCGTGTTCCAGCGTGGGCCCGGCCTCCCGTGCCACGCCCATTCCGGCGGAGCTGCACAGCGTTAATCGCCCAACCAACGCGGCGTTCACATGGTGTCGCCTGCTTTTGGAACGCGCAGCCAAAACCGAGGCGCTGCACTCGAAACAGCGGCAAGTCTATGATGCCTGTTGGTAATCATTCTCTCCTACAATTATTCAAAAACAGTCTTAATCGCATTTATTATTATTATTATACCGCCAACCGGTTTCAACCCGACGTAGGGGTCATCTTCTGGGAGTTTACGCTGTGAAATTATCCGTCAGAAAGACTTCATTATATAACAGCAAAAATTACGTAAATTTTAAAATATGTTACCCATTGGTCGACTGCTGGTGGTGTCACTCCTGCCTACATAACGGCCGGAAACTATGCGATACTAACCCTTCGTATGGGCTTAAATAGCGTGCTGAGATCACGTGAATAAACGGCAACACCCACAGCGGTGATCAACGTTATTTGATACAGTTTATTATATGTAATTACTAGTCATCTTTGTTTAACATAAATTTAAGTGAGAGTAAATAACAGAAAACGGAACCATTCCATTTAAAAAGAGTTACAATTATAGTGTTAGTTATAAAATAATAACAAATGTTCCGTAGTCAACTCGTAAAATTCGTAAAAGTATATTACATTATGTGCCTTAATATAAAGTAAAACAATTTGTGACACTCAAAAACTGGTGTCGTCCTTGTATCATAATATATCTATTCGTACATTTACGTAGAAAAGATTTGAGTCAATTTACTAAAACGGCTTATATAGAAGGACTACAGAGCCCTCTACTCCTTGTGGTGAGGAACAAATAGAGAGTCACGATAAAAAATTTTTCGTGCTATTCGAAAATATTGCCCGCATCTCGTGGTCGTGCGGTAGCGTTCTCGCTTCCCACGCCCAGGTTCCCGGGTTCGATTCCCGGCGGGGTCAGGGATTTTCTCTGCCTCGTGATGGCTGGGTGTTGTGTGCTGTCCTTAAGTTATTTAGTTAGTTAGTTAGTTAGTTAGTCGCCCGGCGCCTTTGAGCTATACTTTAGATGGCTTTTGTTGGCCCTATTTGAGATTATTTCCTGGCTTTATAGACCACAAATGTCCTGTATCAAATTCTTCTTCTCGACTTTCCATAGATCGCTTTGGTGCCTTGCGAACACTTATAGTATTCACCATATAAACACATTTAAATGTATACTACACACAACAAAAAAAGTTCTGCATTACCCCGGTTCCCAGAACTGCTGAAGATAGACGTGGATATTGCATCACAGACACAGTCCCTTTGACTGTACAGAGATGTCACAAAACCCGGTGAAAGATGTAAACAACAATGCATGAGCAGCGCCTATTAGACGGAGAGGGTCCGACAGCCTATCAGTTCCAGCCATTCCACCAGGAAGGAGGTACACAGCTCGTGCTGTCTGTAGCTCAACCATGCGTAGACGGTCAATACCGCGGTTCGATCGCGCCCGCATTGTTATTTTGTGCCAGGAAGGGCTCTCTCTCACCAAGGGAAGTGTCCAGGCGTCTCGGAGTGAACCAAAGTGATGTTGTTCGGGCATGGAGGAGATACAGAAAGACAGGAACTGTCGATGACATGCCTCGCTCAGGTGTCCCGAGGTCTACTACTGCCGTGGATGATCGCTACTTACGGATTATGGCTCCGAGGAACATTGACAGCAACGCCACCATGTTCAACAATGCTTTTCGTGCAGCCACAGGACGTCGTGTTATGACTCAAACTGTGCGCAGTAGACTGCATGACGCCCAACTTCTCTCCCGAAGTTCACGGCGAGGTCCATCTTTGCAACCACGACACCTTGCAGCGCGGTACAGATGGGCCCAACAACATGCACGATGGACCGCTCGGGACTGGCATCACATTCTCTTCACCGATAAGTGTCGCATATGCCTTCAACCAGACATTCGTCCGAGACGTGTTTGGAGGCAACCCGGTCAGCCTGAAAGCCTTACACACACTGTTCAGCGAGTGCAGCAAGGTGGAGGTTCCCTGCTGTTTTGGGATGGCATTATGTGGGGCCGACGTACGCCGCTGGTGGCCACGGAGGGCGCCGTAATGGCTGTACGATACGTGAATGCCATCCACCGACCATATCGGCAGCATATTGGCGAGGAATTCGTCTTCATGGACGTCAGTTCGTGCCCCCATGTGCACATCTTGTGGATGGCTTCCTTCAGGATAACGACATCGCTCGACTAGAGTGACCAGCATGTTCTCCAGACACGAACCCTATCGAGCATGCCTGCGATAGATTGAAAAGGGCTGTTTATGCACGACGTGACCCACCAACCACTCTGAGGAGTCTACGACGAGTCGCCGTTGAGGAGTGGGACAATCTGGACCAACAGTGCCTTGATGAACTTGTGGATATTACGCCTCGACGAGTGCGACGAATACAGGCATGCATCAATGCAAGAGGACATGCCACTGGGTATGAGAGGTACCGGTGTGTACAGCAATCTGGACCATCACCTCTGAAGGTCTCGCTGGATGGTGGTACAACATGCAACGCGTGGTTTTCATGAGCAATAAAAAGGGTGGAAATGATGTTTATGTTGATCTCTATTCCAATTTTCTGTAAAGGTTCCGTAAATGTCGTAACCGAGGTGATTCAAAACTTTTTTTGCTGTGTGTATTTTACTTTACATACGAGTACTTACTTTTAGGTTGGAAACAATTCTTATACTGTCTGACTTTTCGTAGCATAATAATGGTCCAAAACTGTACTTATATTTGTAGATGCTGCGCTATACATATGCTTGCCACAGTGGTTTTAAAGCTGTTCTTCTACTTCCACTTTATCGAATTTTACTAGCACAGCATTCACTATATCGACGCATTTCTTCCTGTTTTATTTTGAATGTTGTTGACAACTGTTTGTGATACCTGCAGTCCCTCTCTCTCTCTCTCTCTTTGTGCGTATATATATATATATATAGAGGGTTTATACAAGGGCGATGTACTTGAGGACAATATTATGGAAATGGAAGAGGATGTAGATGAAGACGAAATGGGAGATAAGATACTGCGTGAAGAGTTTGACAGAGCACTGAAAGACCTGAGTCGAAACAAGGCCCCGGGAGTAGACAACATTCCATTTGAACTACTGATGGCCTCGGGAGAGCCAGTCATGACAAAACTCTACCATCTGGTGAGCGCGATGTATGAGACAGGCGAAATACCCTCAGACTGCAAGAAGAATATAATAATTCCAATCCCAAAGAAAGCAGGTGTTGACAGATGTGAAAATTACCGAACTATCAGTTTAATAAGTCACAGCTGCAAAATACTAACGCGAATTCTTTACAGACGAATGGAAAAACTGGTAGAAGCCGACCTCGGGGAAGATCAATTTGGATTCCGTAGAAATGTTGGAACACGTGAGGCAATACTGACCTTACGACTTATCTTAGAAGAAAGATTAAGAAAAGGCAAACCTACGTTTCTAGCATTTGTAGACCTAGAGAAAGCTTTTGACAATGTTAACTGGAATACTCTCTTTCAAATTCTGAAGGTGGCAGGGGTAAAATACAGGGAGCGAAAGACTATTTACAGTTTGTACAGAAACCAGATGACAGTTATAAGAGTCGAGGGGCATGAAAGGGAAGCAGTGGTTGGGAAAGGAGTAAGACAGGGTTGTAACCTCTCCCCGATGTTATTCAATCTGTATATTGAGCAAGCAGTAAAGGAAACAAAAGAAAAATTCGGAGTAGGTATTAAAATTCATGGAGAAGAAGTAAAAACTTTGAGGTTCGCCGATGACATTGTAATTCTGTCAGAGACAGCAAAGGACTTGGAAGAGCAGTTGAACGGAATGGACAGTGTCTTGAAAGGAGGGTATACGATGAACAACAACAAAAGCAATACGAGGATAATGAAATGTGGTCCAAATAAATCGGGTGATGCTGAGAGTATTAGATTAGGAAATGAGACACTTAAAGTAGTAAAGGAGTTTTGCTATTTAGGGAGTAAAATAACCGATGATGGTCGAAGGAGAGAGGATATAAAATGTAGACTGGCAATGGCAAGGAAAGCGTTTCTCAAGAAGAGGAATTTGTTAACATCGAGTATAGATTTAAGTGTCAGGAAGTCTTTTCTGAAAGTATTTGTATGGAGTGTAGCCATGTATGGAAGTGAAACATGGACGATAAATAGTTTGGACAAGAAGAGAATAGAAGCTTTTGAAATGTGGTGCTACAGAAGAATGCTGAAGATAAGGTGGGTAGATCACGTAACTAATGAGGAGGTATTGAATAGGATTGGGGAGAAGAGAAGTTTGTGGCACAACTTGACTAGAGGAAGGGATCGGTTGGTAGGACATGTTTTGAGGCATCAAGGGATCACAAATTTAGCATTGGAGGGCAGTGTGGAGGGTAAAAATCGTAGAGGGAGACCAAGAGATGAATACACTAAGCAGATTCAGAAGGATGTAGGTTGCAGTAGATACTGGGAGATGAAGAAGATTGCACAGGATAGAGTAGCATGGAGAGCTGCATCAAACCAGTCTCAGGACTGAAGACCACAACAACAACAACATATATATATATATATATATATATATATATATATATATATATATATATATATATATATATGTGTGTGTGTGTGTGTGTGTGTGTGTGTTTCGTTTTACCGCCGTGTGGATTGATTTATACTGGGTAGGCAAAATAAAGGTAGGCAACCTAGATTACATTATCCTCATACGGGCAACATTCGCACACCAACACAGCACACAACAGTAACAAGAACATTGTGTTTCGTAAAGATCAGCGTTTTAATTTCTGAGTGGAGTTCATTAAATGCATGTACTGTGTTTCTTTGCGATGTATGCACCATGAACGTGCAGATGAGTACAGTAACTATCAAAATCACAAAATATTTTCAGGCAACTAAAATGCGTTCAAAGATAGTGATTTACTGACTTGCGAACCAAAAATTTGCTTGCATACGGCAAGCTGCACAACAGTATACAAAAGGCTTCACAGAACATAACATTCTAGTGAATAAGCTAATAATCACTATGCACACAAAATGTTTTGGCCCTAATTTTATTTACAAACTTTGTTATTTAAAGATGTTTGTATTTTACAGATCTGAGTAAAAGTACCTACTGATGATGGTGTTAATGTGGTAAAACCTCTCTGGGCGGTGGGAGAGAGTTGTTGTTTGCACAACTTCGTTATCATATATCTAGAAGGAAAATTCTCCAGTACTGCCGCGGTCTAATACATGCACAACTGCAATGGTAAGTGATTTAAACGTTAGTGTCAGTGGGGTTGAGAAACGGCTCAAATCCCTAATATGGAACAAAGACTCAGGGCCCAAATGGAATACATATCAGATGCTACACAGAATTTGCGACGAGGTAATCCCTTTTCTGTCCATAGTATACTGTACATCCTTCGAACAAAAAACTTCATTCTGTACAAGAAAGGTAGATGAAGCGACCCACAAAATGGGTATATTTAACATTCATCTATTTTTGAAATGGAAAATCCCTTCTGAGCTCAAGCGTGGTAAGTTATCTCTAACAGAACGAGATCCTCGGTGGAAATGTTTATAAATGTAAAATTATACAGTTTACAAAATGCAAATCCTAGTGACACATGACTACAGTATCAGTGAGACACAGAGTGGGTCATCTCGTACAAATATGTGGATATACCAGTTTGTAGCGTTATGAAATGGAATAGTAGCTTATCCTCAGTCCTAGGTAAAACAGGTGGTTTATTGGTAGGAAAATTCGAGCCATTCTAGAATACTGTCATCGTGTGAAACCCATACGAGGTAGGTCTAAAATGGGTTACTGAAGATACTGAAATTACTGCAGCATGGGTGACTTACGAGGGACCATCCCAGAGATGTAGAAAATCTTAACTCGCCGACTCTTGAAGACAGACGACAACTGTCCCTCAAAATCCTTCTTGCAAAGTTTCATGAACTAGCAAGAAGTGAAGATTCTAGGATACTATAATCCCCTACCTCATAGTGGTCGTTCATAGTAGGGATATAGAGGGTGTAACGGGTATTAATGCAGTTTTTTTTGTGGTCCGTTAATACGTACACAAATCTGTAGGTTGGCTGTTTTTCTTCTGCGTCAGTCTTCCCACAAATACATCACAAACTTTTACCACTTTTACCACTGAGTGACCTACGCCTGTCAGTATACAACAACCGTTTTAAACCCTGGCCTCCTGCCCAGGGAAAAACAAGCATTAATGCCGTCCTCGCCACATGAACTTGGAGGTAAAAGACATACAACTTCTAATAGCTGTAATTATGAGTCTGCAAATGACGTAAACGGTGATATAATGTTTTTCGGAAGGCCGTCCTCACTCACCAAAAGAAAAAGCTGCACTTACAGCCGTTACTCCTTCTACATGTAGAGGTAGAGCTGGTTACAATAGCGTAATGTATGCAAATTTTTTATTTTTTATTTTTTTAATCTGTTGCGTTGTGTTTTACCAGAACCATTTGTAACAATCTAAGTCTTGCATTCGTCTTTCCTAATAATGATTTTACGTGATCGTCCCTTTTGATATCGCTTCTTAGGCTGTTGTCCCCGAACACTTATAAAATATGGCATGTTCAAGGTTTTACCACTAAACCTGTAATCAGATACTATGAGATACTTTCTCTCTATTACAGATATTATCTTACATTTATTCATATTTAAAGAGAGCTACCGTTCATTAACTGGAAATTTTGTCCAAGCCTTTTTGCAGCTCCTTACGAACTCCCAATTCCTGCAGCTACAGGCATCGAGAGCGAACAGTTTGATAGTGTTGCTGAACTTATCTGACAAATCATTTATGTATATTGAGAGCATCAGAGGTACTTTGGCGGTTCCTTAGATCACACCCAAGGGTACTTTCATTTCTAAGGAACATTCCCCGTCCAGTGTAATGTACTGAGTTCTGTTGGTGAAATACTTTTCAAGTCCATCAAATATTTGCGACAGTGCTCGGTATGGTCGTATTCTGGTTAGCAGCCAATGATATGATAGTGTCGAATGCATTTCAGACAGCTAGGAAGACAGAATCCACATGTCTGCCATAATTAAAACATGAATTATTGAAGTTGGGGAGGTAGGAGATGCACTGACGGAAGTAAAACTGTAAGGGTAGGTCGTAATTCATAGTTGGACGGCTCAGCCAGTAGAGCACTTGCCTGCGGAAGGTAACGGTCACAGGTTCGAATGTCATTCCGCTACACAGTTTTAATTTGCCAGGAATTTTCATACTGAAAACATGTTTGTGTTTCACCAAGTTTTTATTAGGTTCCTTGTCCATCTGTCTGTTCGATACAAATTTTGCAGTTGATTTTAAACTACCTTCCTAATGAACTAGAAACCAACATTTTTTTTAAGATACAGTAGCTCATAGCAGGAGGACAATGCGATATTAACTTTCTTTTCTGTTTGATGCAGATAGGTAGAGGGTGGGGGTGGAAGGGGTTGGTTACACCTGAAATCTCGGCTGCCCTGCACAGCTTGCATGTTTTGTGGGTAGTACTGGAATCTGTTCCACGTGGTACGCTAGCAGACAGGCACATCTGAGCTGGGAGAGGAGGGGAAGACGAGATGGATATAGCTTTCTGTCTGTCTGTCTCTCTGTATGTTACAAATTTGCACCTGATTTTAACGTAACCTCTCGATGTGGTAGAGGCTTGATACTTCTAACAGAGCTCATAATTGGATGAGAATGCAATATTAACTCGTTTTCTTGTCTGGTGTTAGGTGGAGGGCACTTTGTGTACCATTGCCATTCCCCCCCTCCCCCCTTTCCTGTTATAGTCGCGAAGGGTTTGTAGGAAGAACAATTTCTGGCAGGCTTCTCGGCGAGCTCGGAACTCTCAAATTTTTATTTTCACAGACTTTTCGCGTGGTATACGTAGGAGGAAACAATATATTGATTGAAACGTAAGTAGAATTATTTATGAATACCTTCAGCTGCTGACGGGTGTTGATCCATATCAACGGGGACAGGTAAAAATGTGTACTCCAACTGGGACTCGAATCCGGGATCTCCTGCTTACATGGCAGACGCTCTAGCCACCTGAGCCACCGAGGGTACGAAGGATAGAGCGACTGCAGAGACTATCTCGCGCACGCCTCCCGCGAGTCCCACATTCTCACCTTGTACAGGGTGTTTCAAAAATGACCGGTATATTTGAAACGGCAATAAAAACTAAACGAGCAGCGATAGAAATACACCGTTTGTTGCAATATGCTTGGGACAACAGTACATTTTCAGGCGGACAACTTTCGAAATTACAGTAGTTACAATTTTCAACAACAGATGGCGCTGCAAGTGATGTGAAAGATATAGAAGACAACGCAGTCTGTGGGTGCGCCATTCTGTACGTCGTCTTTCTCCTGTAAGCGTGTGCTGTTCACAACGTGCAAGTGTGCTGTAGACAACATGGTTTATTCCTTAGAACAGAGGATTTTTCTGGTGTTGGAATTCCACCGCCTAGAACACAGTGTTGTTGCAACAAGACGAAGTTTTCAACGGAGGTTTAATGTAACCAAAGCGATAGAATAAAGGATCTGTTTGAAAAATTGCAACGGACTGGGAACGTGACGGATGAACGTGCTGGAAAGGTAGGGCGACCGCGTACGGCAACCACAGAGGGCAACGTGCAGCTAGTGCAGCAGGTGATCCGACAGCGGCCTCGGGTTTCCGTTCGCCGTGTTGCAGCTGCGGTCCAAATGACGCCAACGTCCACGTATCGTCTCATGCGCCAGAGTTTACACCTCTATCCATACACAATTCAAACGCGGCAACCCCTCAGCGCCGCTACCATTGCTGCACGAG
This sequence comes from Schistocerca cancellata, assembly GCF_023864275.1. Taxonomy (NCBI): domain Eukaryota; kingdom Metazoa; phylum Arthropoda; class Insecta; order Orthoptera; family Acrididae; genus Schistocerca; species Schistocerca cancellata. The sequence continues at coordinate 1,209,272,574 of NC_064626.1, forward strand.
AGACATTCGCTAACGATATAGTGCACAGGATTGATGACGGCGATATGCATGTGGGCAGCATTTGGTTTACTGACGAAGCTTATTTTTACCTGGACGGCTTCGTCAATAAACAGAACTGGCGCATATGGGGAACCGAAAAGCCCCATGTTGCAATCCCATCGTTCCTGCATCCTCAAAAAGTACTGGTCTGGGCCGCCATTTCTTCCAAAGGAATCATTGGCCCATTTTTCAGATCCGAAACGATTACTTCATCACGCTATCTGGACATTCTTCATGAATTTGTGGCGGTACAAACTGCCTTAGACGATACTGCGAACACCTCGTGGTTTATGCAAGATGGTTTTCGGCCACATCGCACGGCCGACGTCTTTAATTTCCTGAATGAATATTTCGATGATCGTGTGATTGCTTTGGGCTATCCGAAACATACAGGAGGCGGCGTGGATTGGCCCCCCTATTCGCCAGACATGAACCCCTGTGACTTCTTTCTGTGGGGACACTTGAAAGACCAGGTGTACCGCCAGAATCCAGAAACAATTGAACAGCTGAAGCAGTACATCTCATCTGCATGTGAAGCCATTCCGCCAGACACGTTGTCAAAGGTTTCGGATAATTTCATTCAGAGACTACGCCATATTATTGCTACGCATGGTGGATATGTGGAAAATATCGTACTATAGAGTTTCCCAGACCGCAGCGCCATCTGTTGTTGAAAATTGTAACTACTGTAATTTCGAAAGTTTGTCTGCCTGAAAATGTACTGTTGTCCCAAGCATATTGCAGCAAACGGTGTATTTCTATCGCTGCTCGTTTAGTTTTTATTGCCGTTTCAAATATACCGGTCATTTTTGAAACACCCTGTATGTCCACACACTGCATCCGTAGTGTCCCTACCCAACACACTCATTACTCGTGGAAGACATTCTTACCAAGTCCCGTAAGAGTTCGGGTAATATGTGTGCATCCGCGCAGAAGAAGAAGATCATGGCTGGTATTGCCAGAACTATATACTTACATGGATATGGTGTCTGTTCTTTCGGAAATGTCGGACATATTCATATCTATATAAGTATATAGTTCTGGCAATACCAGCCATGATCTTCTTCTTCTGCGCGGATGCACACATATTACCCGAACTGTTACGGGACTTGGTAAGAATGTCTTCCACGAGGAATGAGTGTGTTGGGTAGGGACACTACGAATGTAGCGTGTGGACATATAAGGTGAGAATGTGGGTCTCGCGGGAGGCGTCCGCCAGATAGTCTCTGCAGTCACACTATCCTCTGTGCCCTCGGTGGCTCATATGCATAGAGTGTCTCCCATGTAAGCAGGAGATCCCGGGTTCGAGTCCTGGTTGGAGTACACATTTTTCACCTGTCCCCGTTGATATGTATTAACGGCCGTCAGCAGCTGAAGGTATTAATATATAATTCTAATTTCGTTCTAGACAGCTGCAGGTCATCAATATATCCATATAAGTATATATATTGATTGACTCAGGTGAACAGAAACTGAAATAAACCTGAAGTTTACGACGTGTGTCTGTTGTACTCTCATCGAAATGTTCGAAATCGGTTGAAAAATTTCACACACACAATAGACTAAAAATAAGAAGATAATTATTTAAACAAAAATTAATTTTAATGTACCATAGTTTTAAACCAGGCTAAACAAGTATAAAATCTCCTAGCCCATACATGTTCCTGACCTCATACATGTAGTTCTGAAAATCTGTGATTGTGAATTTTTAACAGCTATGAAAAAATCTGTAAAATTTAAGACGAAAATTGTGGAGTACGTGCAGCGCATAACTGTTGCACGAATATCTCACATCCTTACTGTTTCTCTACTTACTAATTCATGCGAGAGTAGTTCATCTCCTTAGTATTAACTATAGCACGCACCCCACGATTTACGTTTTAACTGTTACAAGGTGTTTTCGTAGCTACTAAAAATTTCAAAGTCGCAAACTTCCAGGACCATCTGTATGTGATTAGGTATCTGAAGGTGCTAGCACAAGCTGTTTCAAACTTTTACTCCGATTTAAAAACGTGGTACATTAAAAATTCGCTTTTATCTACACTACAGGCCATTAAAATTGCTACACCAAGAAGAAATGCAGATGATAAACAGGTATTCATTGGACAAATATATTATACTGGAACTCACATGTGATTACGTTTTCACGCAATTTGGGTGTATAGATCCTGAGAAATCAGTACCCAGAACAACCACCTCTGGCCTTAATAACGGTCTTGATACGCCTGGGCATTGAGTCAAACAGAGCTTGGATGGCGAGTACAGGTACAGCTGCCCATGCAGCTTCAACACGATACCAGAGATCATCAAGAGTAATAACTGGCGTATTGTGACGAGCCAGTTCCTCGGCCACCTTTGAGTAGACGTTTTCAATTGGTGAGAGATCTGGAAAATGTGCTGGCCAGGGCAGCAGTCGAACATTTTCTGTACCCGTACAGGACGTGCAACATGCGGTCGTGCATTATCCTGCTGAAAAGTAGGGTTTCGGAGGGATCGAATGAAGGGTAGAGCCACGGGTCGTAACACATCTGAAATGTAACGTCCACTGTTCAAAGTGCCGTCAATGCGAACAAGAGGTGACCGAGACGTGTAACCAATGGCAACCCATACCATCACGCCGGGTGATACGCCAGTATGGCGATGACGAATACACGTTTCCAATGTGCGTTCACCGCGATGTCGCCAAACACGGATGCCACCATCATGATGCTGTAAACAGAACCTGGATTCATCCGAAAAAGCAGCTCGTGGTCGTGCGGTAGCGTTCTCGCTTCCCACGCCCGGGTTCCCGGGTTCGATTCCCGGCGGGGTCAGGGATTTTCGCTGTCTCGTGATGACTGGGTGTTGTGTGATGTCCTTAGGTTAGTTAGGTTTAAGTAGTTCTAAGTTCTAGGGGACTGATGACCATAGATGTTAAGTCCCATAGTCCTCAGAGCCATCCGAAAAATGACGTTTTGACATTCGTGCACCCAGGTTCGTCGTTGACTACACCATCGCAGGCGCTCCTGTCTGTGATGCAGCGTCAGGGGTAACCGTAGCCGTGGTCTCCGAGCTGATATTCCATGCTGCTGTAAACGTCGTCGAGCTGTTCGTGCAGATGGTTGTTGTCTTGCAAACGTCCCCATCTGTTGACTCAGGGATCGAGCCCGTGACTGCACGATCCGTTACAGCCACTCAGATAAGATACCTTCATCTCGACTGCTAATGATACGAGGCCGTTGGGATCCAGCACGGCGTTCCGTATTACCCTCCTGAACCCATCGATTCCATATTCTGCAAACAGTCATTGGATCTCGACCAACGCGAGCAGCAATGTCGCGATACGATAAACCGCAATCGCGATAGGCTACAATCCGACCTTTATCAAAGTTGGAAACGTGATGGTACGCATTTCTCCTCCTTACACGAGGCATCACAACAACGTTTCACCAGGCAACGCCGGTCAACTGCTGTTTGTGTATGAGAAATCGGTTGGAAACTTTCCTCATGTCAGCACGTTGTAGTTGTCGCCACCGACGCCAACCTTGTGTGAATGCTCTGAAAAAATAATCATTTGCATATCACAGCATCTTCTTCCTGTCGGTTATATTTCGCGTCTGTAGCACGTCATCTCCGTGGTGTAGAATTTTAATGGCCAGTAGTGTAAGTAATTTTATAGCTCCGAATACAAGTTCTCACTGATGATGGAACACATGTGTTGAAAGAGGCTGGTGCAACGTAAAAACCAGTAGTCTGCGTAATTGTTGGACCTGAACGCAAATAACTTTCGGACGTTTCATTTAGCCAGACTCACCTCGCAGAGTTTCGAGTACGATACAGAAGCGCGCTCTCGGATGCCAAATCATTAGGATGGTCAGGAGGCTCGATGTGGACGGAGAGCTCGGTGCCGGTGGGCCCGGGCTCGCCCCAGCCTCCAGCCTCCAGCCTCCAGCCGCTCGCCGCATTCCAGCGCGGGGTCGTTCAACCGGCGGTCCGCGCCGCCACGGCCGCCCGCTCTCCTCTCCAGTCGGCCCTTCCGGGTCGCGGTTTCCATTACCATACGGACGGACGGCCGCCGCCACATGCGCAGCCCGCGCCACTGGCTCCCTACTTGGTGCGGCCGTTTTAGAGAATGTGTTAACAAGGCTACAGCATCGCGACCGACTCCTCCTGCTGTCAGAACAGGCGCGCCACCCGACCAGTCACTCCACAGAAACTCGGAACGTTCCTACCGACTCGCATTCGGTGCTTCCGTGGCGTAGCGTGAAGTCGCGCGGTCGGAATTCGTGTATTCGTGAGGCGTGTTTACACTTGCGCAGCTTTCCGTGCGCACTAAACACATGCGGCTGTTGCATAAAGAGACCAAGGAGCGCGTGCAACGGTGCAAAGTCATGCCTCTGATCTGTGCGCACAGTGCACTCTCGCTACGTTCGCAGGTTCGAATCCTGCCTCGGGCATGGATGTGTGTTATGTCCTTAGGTTAATTAGGTTTAGGTAGTTCTGAGTTCTAGGGGACTGACGACCTCAGATGTTAAGTCCGATAGTGCTCAGAGCCATTTGAACCATTGTCACCAGTGCACTCTGCACAGGCGCTGGAGACGGGAAGACACGTGTAGAAGTCGTGCTCCTGTCCGCAGTTCTGCTCTTGCGGCGCTGTTTTAAAATCATCTTGCGGTTAAAAGATTAAGCTTTTCGCAATCCTTCAATTCTGCCTTTGCATTAGGACTTTGATCGAGTGGTTTAACCAGAGAATTTTAAAATGTATAGACTATTACTGAGCATCTCCTTGGTTGTGTTTGGATTCTCTGAAGTTCCTGACAAATAAGAACAACTCGGAAAAAACAAAGGCAAGCCTGAACAAAGTAATAATAATAATAATAATGAGCGTCTGGCATTGGTGGCCGGGAGACCCCTCGCGGGGCGGTTCTGCCGCCGCTCCACAAGTTCTTTAACGCCACTACGGCGACTTGCGAGTGAATGAGGATGACATGAAGATGAAAGACACACAACACCCAGTCATCTCGAGGCAGAGGAAATCCCTGACCCCGCCGGGAATCGAACCCGGGACCCCGTGCGCGGGAAGCGAGAACGCTACCGCAACACCACGAGCCGCGGACCCTGAGCAAAGTAACTAGCCTTCGTTCGCACTTAGGGAGAGTACATTTTGAAGAAGAGGATTGATTCTGGCACTTCTGATATGCCGACGCCCTCCTGGATCCTTTTACGACCCTAGCTTCATGTGGTTTCCCACTTATTTCACCAGAAACCCAGTCACGTCGATAAAATATCTAGTCGTAATATTGCAAAAGGATACTAAATGGAAGGAACAGAAAATGACGGTAGTAGGGGAAGTGAATGGTCGACTTCGGTATATTGGAAGAATTTTAGGAAAGTGTAGCTCATCTATGAGGGGGCGACTGCGTGTAGATCACTAGTGCAAAGCATTCTTGAGTGCTGTTCAAGAGTTTGCGATCCCCACCTTGTGGCATTAAAGGAATACATCGAAACAACTCAAAAGCTTGCTGCTAGATTTGTAACCGGGTGGTCGATCAACACTCCAGTTTTACGGTGATGATTCACGATCTCAAACTGGAATCCCTGGAGGGAAGGCGATGTTTTTTTTTTCGCGAAACGCTATTGAGAGAATTTAGGAAACCAGTCTTTGAATATGACGGCGGAAGGATTCTACAGGCGGTAACGAACATTTCCACGAAGATGAGGGCAATTTGGGCTCTTACAGAACCACATAGACAGTCTTAAAGTTTTGAACATGGCTGCGTGGTCAGCGACCGTTTACAAAGTAAAATTAAAGCAATATCACCCCTCGGTCGCAAAAAGGAAGTCTTTTGACCTACGTTGCGGCACTGCTATGAGTGCCTTCATCAGAAGTAAAACACTCAAACTGGCCTATAATATAATTACAAAATTATAGGAAATTTTTTTTTTAAGTTTAAGTACTGACCAGGAGCACAAAACAGAAACAGTATTTACATGTCATATATAAAACTAAATATAGTGCGATAAACCTTTAGTCACAAAATTTTTCAAATCAGACTCAGAGACGGATGCTACTGCAGTTCGACACGTGTGACCAGCCCGTAGTGGCTTACCTTCTATGTATCCTACTTCAAAAGTTTTGTGACCAAAGCTTTATCGCTTGATATTTACTTTTATACGTGACATGTAAGTGACTCCTGGTCAGTACTCACATTTAATAATTTTTTTCCTATAATTAATTACGTTATAGGCCAGTTTGAGTGTTTTGCTTCTGATGAAGGCAAATCATAGCAATACCGAAATGTAGGTCAAAAGACTTCTTTTTTGCTATTGCTTTAATTTCACATAGATAGTCGTTTTTTTTCCCTCACTTTGTTTGCAACTTGAACAGGAAAGCCGGCCTCTGTGGCCGAGCGGTTCTAGGGGCTTCAGTCCGGAACCGCGCGGCTACTACGGTCGCAGGTTCGAATCCTGCCTCGGGCATGGATGTGTGTGAAGTCCTTAGGTTAGTTACGTTTAATTAGTTCTAGGTCTAGGGGACTGATGACCTCCCATGTTAAGTCCGATAGTGCTCAGAGCCATTTTACAGAACAGGAAAGGGAACGAGTAGTGGTGGTATCAGGTACCCACCGCGATGCACCACACGTTGGCTTGCGGAATATGTGTGCAGATGTAGAACTTGTAACGGAACATATTAAAGGCTTTACTATACCGAAGTATGCGATACCCTCCAAATTCAACCAGTTTAACGAGTATTTATGATTATAGAAAAGTTATTGTGTATGTTAACAACGATTGCATAACATGTCTGCATAAACAGTCAACCCATTGAATTATACTGAATAACTGACCCACACAAAAGTTTATATCACTTGATCACTGATACAGCAAATGTCATCATATAAAAACACTAAGTTCATCTTAAATAATTAATATGAAGTACGAAAAATAGTGGCCAACTTTGGTATTTTAGATCTCCTTAAATAAAACTCACCCAGTGAAACCTATTTGTTCACTAGGAGCGGTTTCACTCAGTATTCACGAAATCAATCCTGTTTTAGACGAAAACCAATGTATTTCTTAATAATTCATGTTATTTACTTATTTATGCAAATTAGAGAAGTCAATTGACAAACTTCTAAAAAACGGCCTTTTTGTAACAAAGAATTATTCTGTCAAGTCAACAAATCTGTCTGTCATTTTAATAACATGTTAAATTATGTCACTCGATGCAAATTAATAACTTTTCTGCACAAATTATGATAACAGATGTACATGTGACTTGTAAACTATATCTCTTTTTAGTAGTTCTTTGACAATGTTATAAATACGAGCAGCAAGAACGGTCGGGAGGCAGTCGGAATGTCACTTTGGTAAAGTGTGTTTGTGTGTTATTGTTTGAGGTGGATAAACAATGCAAAGAACATGTAACGGAAGTACTACTTTGTGTTGAGTCATGGTCTTTGGTGGACAGTGGAATTAAGATGGCCACCAGAATAATAAATATTTGAAGTTTACATATTTGTTGGTTTCGCTCGTTCTTTATCATCAAAAGCACATAAAAAACACGGGACCTCATGTTTTTTAACCCTAGACAACCAGATGCAGAGCCAGCATCAGCATCGAGAGACAGCAGCGATCCAGCAAGTAGCAGCGATTACTACAACACAATGCATTTTAATGGCGCCAACCTAACATCAAGCGCTGACAAGCTCCGTAAATGGGAGTGAAATAGTGCGATTATAGCAATTAGCAATATCTACGACCAGGCGACCATTACAAACTTCTGAGATGATGTTATATTTCGATGCAGTAGGTGCCTTGAATTGGAACTACAAAGTCTGATAATTATCCTTGGTAGCAAGAATTCAAAGGGTCAGAAATAACCTTCCGTGATACTTCCAATCCGTGAGTAAAATTTTTGCACAAAATACTACTTGCCATCTCTTTCCACCACACTCACACATGCATCATGCAGAAGGTTTTCACTATCATAGTACCCACGCTTCTTTCTTCTCCTTCGTCTTTATCTTGAAGTAACAGCGACTTCGGCAGCAACTGCGCTAGCAAGGCACACATCTTGGATCACGAGAATATCGTACGTGTTTCTGTCCAGATGAGGGGAGGGTGGGGGGTAGCGCAGGCGCATATGCTAAGAAAGAGACTAGCAGCAATTATAGCCGCAACCATTTCACTTAGACACATAGACGACATCTTGTAAAGAGACACGAGTGTTGAGGTAATTAATGTATTTTGCATGACGGATACGTGAGCATAGTGGAAGAGGCAAAGGTGGCAAATAGTGCTGTGTTTAAAAACTGTATTTGTGAATGCAAAGCCGGCTGGAGTGGTCGTGCGGTTCTAGGCGCTGCAGCCTGGAACCGAGCGATCGCTACGGTCGCAAGTTCGAATCCTGTCTCGGGCGTGGATGTGTGTGATGTCCTTAGGTTTAATTAGTTCTAAGTTCTAGGCGACTGATGACCTCAAAAGTTAAGTCGCATAGTGCTCAGAGCCATTTGAACCATTTGTGAATGCAAAGTGATACTTTATCCTGTTGAGGCACAGAGCGAAGGAAAACACAAAATACAGAGACGATATGCCACTGGCGTCAATGTTAGCTCTGACGCTTCGAATTCTTGCTACTGAGGACAGTTAGCGAAGTCTGAGATTCCAGAAGTTTTCCAGTTTCTGGTGACATCCCTGGAAAACAACATTAAGATAAGTTGATGACCACTTAACGTTTATTCCTTAGAAAACAAAACGCTTGGTTGATGCTTAGTGGTGATATTCGATAACCCAAGAATATCTTTTCATTTCCGAAAATACAACAGTGTAGATGTTTATGGAAGGGCTAACACATTTCCGTTCACGACAGTCAGTTTATATTAGTCAAATCCCATCATCGTTGGTTTGTGTGTGTGTGTGTGTGTGTGTGTGTGTGTGTGTGTGTGTGTGTGTGAGTGTGTGTGTGTGTGTGTGTGACTTTTTTAGCTCTTTGTACGGCAGTCATATGTTTCTCTTCTCTCTTGATTTTGGAAGTTTTTTGTATCATGTGGCGTCTCTCGCATCCAAGTTTACATCTCGTTATGTCCTGCCAGTTCACCGTACGTGTTGAACAGGGAGCTAAGCAGCAGACCATCCCTACGTGTTCACATGTTGACCCAACGACATTATCAATTACGACTGCAGTGGGCACGAGACCACTGGGATTCGACCGTCGATCAGTGGAAAGTTGTTGGCTCTTCGGATGAATCATACTTTTGCTACACTAGGTCGTTTCCACAAAGCCGGCCGGGGTGGCCGAGCGGTTCTAGGCGCTACAGTCTAGAACCGCGCGACCGCTACGGTCGCATGTTCGAATCCTGCCTCGGGCATGGATATGTGTGATGTCCTTAGGTTAATTAGGTGTAAGTAGTTCTAAGTTCTAGGGGACTGATGACCTCAGCAGTTAAGTCCCAAAGCGCTCAGAGCCATTTTTTGTTTCCAGAAACGCCGTCATCGAGGTGAACGGCGGCTCTAGATGTGCAGCGCGCCACGGATGCAGGCTGGTGGGAGCATTGTTACGCTATGGAAGACATTCTCCTGCGCTTGCATGGGATCTGTGGTAGTAATGGAAGATACGCTGACAGCTTCGAACCATCTGCATCCCCTCATGGAAATATGGAAATTTATGGTAAAGTCTTACGGGAACAAAGTGCTGAGGTCAGTCCGCAGCACGTGATCGTGCGGTAGCGTTCTCGCTTCCCACGCCCGGGTTCCCGGGTTCGATTCCCGGCAGGGTCAGAGATTTTCTCTGCCTCGTGATGACTGGGTGTTCTGTGATGTCCTTAGGTTTAAGTAGTTCTAAGTTCTAGGGGACTGATGACCATAGATGTATGGCATACCACAGAAGATCTTAAACAACATAAAAGATCTATATGATGGCTACGAATGCTGCATACTCCACAAGGGAAATATGACAGAGCCCATAAAAGTAACAACTGGAGTCCGGCAGGGTTGTATTTTGTCACCAACACTTTTTCTACTCATTCTAGACTCTGTTATGAGAAGAGTCACAGCAGGCAGGAGACGAGGAATCCAGTGGGGGATCCACGAACGTCTGGAGGATTTGGATTTTGCAGACGACATAGTTTTATTAGCTCCAAGGCTGACTGATATGCAAGCTAAATTAAGCTTGCTGAAAGAAGAAGCAAAGACTGCTGGCCTCAAGATAAATACAGGCAAAACAAAGGAAATGAGAGAGTAAATTCAGGTAACATGGAGATGCCCCTGTTAATAGGTGAGCAGCGAGTGGAGACTGTCAACTCATTCCTGTGTCTGGGTAGTATAGTGGCGGAAGATGGTGGAGCTGGAGATGACGTGAAAAACCACATTAAAAAGGCAAATGCTGCCTTCATACAATTGTATCCAATATGGAAAAACAGAAATATCACATACAAAACAAAAATCCGTATTTTAATACAAATGTGAAGGCTGTCCTTCTTTACGCCAGTGAAAGCTGGAAAATGGATAAAAAGATAACAACCCAGTTACAAAGCTTCATAAATAGATGTCTTCGACGCATCATGAATATCTGGTGGCCAGGAAAAATATGTAATGAGGAGCTTTGGCGAATAACAAACCAGATACCTATAGAAGACCAGATACGAGAGAGAAAGTGGGGCTGGTTGGGGCACACCTTGAGAAAACCAGATGGAGCCATCGAGAAAAAAGCATTGGAATGGAATCCCCAGGGAACAAGGAAGAGAGGAAGACCAAGGGGCACATGGAAGAGGACAGTGGAAGGGGAAGCAAAAAGAGTTGGCAAGACCTGGGCAGAATTGAGGCAAATGGCCAAAGACAGAGACGGATGGCGAGTTCTCCTGGATGCCATATGCCCCCATAGAGGCCAAAGGAATTAAGTAAGTAAGTCAAGTGATGACTGGGTGTTGTGTGATGTCCTTAGGTTAGTTTGGTTTAAGTAGTTCTAAGTTCTAGGGGACTGATGACCATAGATGTTAAGTCCCATAGTGCTCAGAGCCATGTGAACCATTTTTGCTGAGGTCATCGGTCCCTAAGCCTACACACTACTTAATCTAACTTAAAGTAACTTACGCTAAGGACGACACACACACACACACCTATGCCCGAGGGAGGACTCGAACCTCCGACAGGGGGAGCCGCGCGGACCGTGACTAGGCGCCCAAGACCGCGCGGCTACCTTGCGCGGCATCATCCCCTCATGCTTGACATCTTCCCCGACGGTGATATCACCTTTCAGCAGTATAACTGTCCGTGACTCGGAGCCGGTACCGTGCTACAATGGCTTGAGGAGAGTAATAGTGAACTCACGTTGACGTCGAGGCAACAAAATTTGCTTGATGTAAATCCTATGGAGTCCATGTGGGTCGCTGTCGGGTGCCATCACCGCCTACGCAAATCAGCGGTCCGTTATTTACGCGAATTACATGACCTGTACGAACACATGTAATGCCAATACCTCCACAAACCTAGCAACAAACTGTCGAATCTGTGATATGCAGAATCAATGATGTATTTCGTTTCAAAGACGGACAAACAAGCTATTAAGCAGGTGGTCATAATGTTTTGGCTCGACAGTGTACATTGCGCAATACGATGTGCCGTGTAAGGATGATACTGTGCAGTTCCTCCCGAAGCTTCGTGACTTGCGGACAGTGCAAAAAACTGATACAGCGACGCCATATGAATATGAATACTTCAGGAAAGACAGATGAAAGGAATAATCTGGTTAAGTGCCTTCAGGGGAGTAGTTTGATGATATATTTAATAACTATTCAGTAATTAGCTGTAGAAACATTCGACAAAATAGTTTAAGTTCTCGGACATAACACTGCAGCTGCTTACTAGTTCGTGTCAGAAGTGTGTGACTTAACTTCTGAGGTCATTAGTCTCCTAGAACTTAGAACTACTTAAACCTAACTAACCTAAGGACATCACACACAGCTATGCCCGAGGCAGGATTCGAACCTGCGACGGTAGCGGTCGCGCGGTTCCAGACTGTAGCGCCTAGAACCGCTCGGCCACTCTGGCCGGCCTCAACGGCAGTACCTACCCATTTTCTAAAACAATGTATCTTTTCTGGTTTATAGACCGCTTCCAGCATAGGGGAAGGTGAAATCCGAAGAGTGTGTGAACAGTATCTTTTATGAAACTTCCTGGCACATTAAAACTGTGTGCCGGACCGAGACTCGAACTCGGGACCTTTGCCTTTCGCGAGCAAGTGCTCTACCATCTGAGCTACCCAAGCACGACTCGCGCCCCGTCCTCACAGCTTTACTTCTGCCAATACCTCGTCTCCTACTTTCCAAACTTCACAGAAGAACAGGTTCGCAGGAGAGCTTCTGGCAGAAGTAAAGCTGTGAGGGTGTCGCGTGAGACATTCTTGGGTAGCTCAAATGGTAGAGCACTTGCCCGCGAAAGGCAAAGCTCCCGAGTCCGAGTCTAGGACGGGCACACAGTTTTAATCTGCTAGGATGTTTCACATCAGCGCACACTCCGCTGCAGAGTGAAAATCTCATTCTAGTATCTTTTCTGTGTACATAAGTTGTACCGTAGTTCACCAGTTCGTTAAAAGATTTCCGGTTATCCTAAGACAATTCTGATAGTCATGTGGCTCTGCTGCACGTTCTCGCAACATGTTGGCATGGTCATGTGTAGAAGTCCTTCGAAGCCACTTTTTCGCCCGTTGCTGTTTCCTTTTGCGTTTTCTTTTGCAGCACGTAGCGATTGCAATCGCAATACTTGCGAATTCTGCATCCTCTAGCGCCGACATGTTCACTACGAACACGTAGACTTACAGACTTGTTACGGACATAAATATTACGTACTGATATTGTGTGATATTGGCCTCGCACTTTCGCGCAGTATATTGACACATTTTTTTTTCCTTTATTGAGTTCCGATTCCCCCCCCGAAGGGGGTGGGGTGGCAGCAGCTTAGTATGCCGCTCTTCAGCTTACAGAATTTGTTTTAAAAAGATGAAGATAATAAATAATAAAAACAGGCGATAAAATCCGAGACTTAAATGGTAACATGGCGGAAAATCGTGGAACTTAAAACATAGAACAAAGGGATGATGATGCTAATAAATTACATATGAAGCAGACAAGTAAAATAATAGATAGACAATTAAAAAACACTGCGACAGTCTGGTTTTTGTTTGCAAGAGACATAAAATTCACACCCAGCGACAGCATGATTTCTGTTCGCAACACTCTGGAAAGACGAACAAAACTGAACATTCACTTGAACACTGCACTAAAAAGTTGGCAAATATGACATACCACAGCTGAGGGCAGGGCGGGGGGGGGGGGGGACCTGGACAGATAATGGGAAAATAAAAAGGAGGAAGGAGAGGAAAAACGAAGGGGGGGAGGGGGTAAAAGAGCCGACGGAGGACGAGGACCCATAAGAGGGGGGTGGGTGGGAGTGGGGAAAGGCAGAGGAGGGAATAAAAAAGGACTCGGGGGGGTGGGGGGGAGGAGAAGGGAGGCAGGGAGAGGCTGATATTGACACAGTACGAGGGCAGTTCAATAAGTAATGCAACACATTTTTTTTCTCGCCCAATTTTGGTTGAAAAAACCGGAAATTTCTTGTGGAATATTTTCAAACATTCCCGCTTCGTCTCGCATAGTTTCATTGACTTCCGACAGGTGGCAGCGCTGTACGGAGCTGTTAAAATGGCGTCTGTAACGGATGTGCGTTGCAAACAACGGGCAGTGATCGAGTTTCTTTTGGCGGAAAACCAGGGCATCTCAGATGTTCATAGGCGCTTGCAGATTGTCTACAGTGATCTCGCAGTGGACAAAAGCACGGTAAGTCGTTGGGCAAAGCGTGTGTCATCATCGCCGCAAGGTTAAGCAAGACTGTCTGATCTCCCGCGTGCGGGCCGGCCGTGCACAGCTGTGACTCCTGCAATGGCGGAGCGTGCGAACACACTCGTTCGAGATAATCGACGGATCAACATCAAACAACTCAGTGCTCAACTTGACATCTCTGTTGGTAGTGCTGTCACAATTGTTCACCAGTTGGGATATTCAAAGGTTTGTTCCCGCTGGGTCCCTCGTTGTCTAACCGAACACCATAAAGAGCAAAGGAGAACCATCTGTGCGGAATTGCTTGCTCGTCATGTGGCTGAGGGTGACAATTTCTTGTCAAAGATTGTTACAGGCGATGAAACATGTTTGGCCCAATGAAGGACGCAATCCGTGGAGGCACTACGCGGACAATGAAGAAGTTATTGATGCAGTACGACGTTGGCTCCGACATCGACCAGTGGAATGGTACCGTGCAGGCATACAGGCCCTCATTTCAAGGTGGCGTAAGGCCGTAGCATTGAATGGAGATTACGTTGAAAAATAGTGTTGTGTAGCTAAAAGATTGGGGAATAACCTGGTGTATTTCAATGCTGAATAAAACAACCTCTGTTTCAGAAAAAAAATGTGTTGCATTACTTATTGAACTGCCCTCGTATTATGGCGCAATATACATCGAGCGCCTGAGTGCCTCTTTACGTATAAGAGTGTGTATCTCGGCCGCCGTGCTGTGGTGCCCGGCCGCCTGTGGCCAAATTCCTCGCAGCGGCCGGCGCCGCTCTCAACACTGTGCGCGGCGATGGCTATCGGGCCTTGGGTGCCGGATGGCGTGGCCAGTGGCCGCCGGCTGGCAACTCCGTTATACACGTCTCACACGGAGAAAGATTCCCAATAGGGTTGAGATACTGTTGGCCAGCAGGGTGTGGGGGCAGCTAGCAAGGTGTAAGATCTGCTGTAAGCTGTACTGTAGCACAATGCCTACGTCCAGTACAGATCTTCATTAGAATAACTGGGAGTTTTCTCAGCATGCTAGAACGACTCTTTCCTGTGTGCAGCAGTTAAAGCAATAACGCCGTTTTTGGAAAATCATGGTTTACAAACAGCTGTATTACCAGTTTATAAACAACTACACTACTGGCCATTAAAATTGCTACACCACGAAGATGACTTGCAACAGACGCGAAATTTAACCGACAGGAAGAAGATGCTGTTCTATGCGAATGATTAGCTTTTCAGAGCATTCACACAAGGTTGGCGCCGGTGGCGACACCTACAACGTGATGACATGAGGATAGTTTCCAAACATTTTCTCATACACAAACAGCATGTGACCGGCGTTGCCTGGTGAAACGTTGTTGTGATGCCTCGTGTAAGGAGGAGAAATGCGTACCATCACGTTTCCGACTTTGATAAAGGTCGGATTGTAGGCTATCGCGATTGCAGTTTGTCGTATCGCGACATTGCTGCTCGCGTTGGTGCAGATCCAATGACTGTTAGCAGAATATGGAATCGGTGGGTTCAGGAGGGTAATATGGGACGCCGTGCTGGATCCCAACGGCCTCGTATCACTAACAGTCGAGATGACAGGCATCTTATTGCATGGCTGTAACGGATCGTGCAGCCACGTCTCGATCCCAGATGGGGACGTCTGCAAGACAACAACCGTCTGCACGAACAGTTCGATGTCGTTTGCAGCAGCATGGACTATCAGCTCGGAGACGGGTGCACGAATGGCAAAACGTCATTTTTCGGATGAATCCAGGCTTTGTTTATAGCATCATGATGGTCGCATCCGTGTTTGGCGACATCGCGGTGAACGTACATTGGAAGCGTGTATTCGTCATCGCCACACTGGCGTATCACCAGGCGTGTCGGTATGGGGTGCCATCGATTACACGTCTCGGTCACCTCTTGTTCGCATTGACGTCACTTTGAACAGTGGACATTACGTTTCAGATGTGTTACGACCCGTGGCTCTACCCGTCATTCGATCCATGCGAAAACCTACATTTCAGCAGGATAATGCACGACCGTATGTTGCAGGTCCTGTACGGGCCATTCTGGATACAGAAAATGTTCGACTGCTGCCCTGGCCAGCACATTCTCCAGATCTCTCACCTATTGAAAACGTCAGGTCAATGGTAGCCGAGCACCTGGTTCGTCACAATACGCCAGTCACTACACTTGATGAACTGCGGTATCGTGTTGAAGCTGCATGGACAGCTGTACCTGTACACGCCATCCCAGCTCTGTTTGACTCAATTCCCAGGCGCATTAAGGCCGCTATTACGGCCAGAGGTGGTTGTTCTGGTACTGATTTCTCAGGATCTATGCATCCAAATTGCGTGAAAACGTGAGCACATGTCAGTTCTAGTATAATATATTTGTCCAATGAATACCCGTTTATCATCTGCATTTCTTCTTGGTGTAGCAATTTTAATGACCAGTAGTGTAGTTTCGGTCAGAAACGGACCATCTTCATCTATCTATACACCACGAAAAAGCCAAAACATTACCTACAATGGGTAATTACAAAAACAGTCGTAATATACTAAACACCGTTCATGACCTGTTGTACGGGCTGAGATCAAAGAGTAGTGTTCAAATGTGTCTGAATTCCTAAGGGACCAAACTGCTTAGGTCATCGGTCCCTAGACTTACACACTACTTAAACTAACTTATGCAAAGAACAACACACACACCCATGCCCGAAGGAGGACTCGAACCTCTGGAGGGAGGGGCCTTGCAGACCACGACATGACGCCTCAAACCGCGCGCCCACTCCGCGCGGCTCAAAGAGTAATGAACATTTTTTAATTTCGAGGAGTTAAAACATCGGATTTTCAAAATTTTATTTTATCTTCTTGGTACACATGATGTAGATGTATGTTTCCATTTGCAGCTGTTTTGAATATTTAGTTTAATCTTAGGACTCGTAAAGGTTAAACGTGGTTTCGAGTGTTCGGCGAAATTTTACTTTCGGGAAAGATTGACCAAAGAATTTGCGTTAAATTTTGTTTGGAAAATGGAATACAACGCAGCGTCGCTTTAGAAATCTTTACTGTGGCTCTTGGCGGAGCTACTATGAGCAACACAAGAGGTTAAGAGTGGTATAGAAGTTTCCGAGAGGATCGAGAAGACGTCGAAGACGGCGACCTCCCTGAACTCCCTAGCGCAACAATCATTGACGACGTTGCGGAATATGTAAGGAAAACGGTTCTTCAAAATCTCTGAATCACAATCAGAGACTTTACAATTAAATGTTTCCCTGAAACATTTAAGTCTCTTCATTATCTATGATAATGATCGAAGCAGGAGAAACGAATTAAAATTTGTGCTACGGGGGGACTCGAACCCGCGTTTCTTGCTTCCTTTTTGTTTGCATTTTGTTCGGTATTGTTGGCTGCATTTGGTCTGCGCGGACGTCACAAGACATGCATTCACGTTGATCGTTGATTCTTTTTTATTACGGGAGGCGAGCAGCTATTCCAACGTCTGAGAGCACTCGCAGTAGTGACAATCTAAGGGAAAATAAGCAGAAGATATGAATTGAAGCTGGGGACGCCACACAACTTCGGTAGTTCGTGCAGCAGTGTTCACCATCGTGCTGTGTACGAGAACCACATAACGTGTGTACGAGCTCAGGTTGTGACGCAGCAGCGACGACGTATGGCTGTTTGGGTCTGGTCGTGAATCGTGCACGGATAGCCAAAGCAGTGAAGGTTACAGTTCGCATGAAGTAAAAATTTTTACTGTCGTTATTCCCGCATACAGTCGATGGTTCTTCGTTTTTCGAAACTGCGAATAAATTTCATTTTATTTATTTCATATACTACTTGCGGTTCCGACCTGCGTACCAACATAGCCGCGGGACTTCGTTCTTCGAACGATACCACGTGTCAGATGCTCATTTTTACATTTACAAACATTTAAAGCAACATGTCAATCTTTGTACTACTGTCAAATTGCATAAACATCTGACTGAATATTTCTGCACTTTTCTTTACAGATTTAACTTCATCACAGAACTGCGTCATCTATTAGCCGAATTATAAACGTAATAGACAGCAATGATCTCAACACACTTCCCTGCGGCACGCATGAAGCTGCTTCTACATTTGTCCGGTGACTCTCTATCGAAGAAGAAACACTATGTCTTCCCTACCAAGAAATCCGCTAGTCGGTCACAATTTTTGTTTGATATCCCATGTGATTGGACTTTCACTCGTAAACGCAAGCACGGTACTGAGTCAAACACTTTTCGGAAACCTAGAATACTGCATCTACTTCCCTGGTTTGATCAATGGTTTTTAGGATGTTATGTGAGAAAATTGCGAGTCTGGTTTCGCGTGACCGTTGTCTCTGAAGTTCATTCTGGTTGACTTGCAGAAGGTCATTCTGTGTTTGAGTTACTTACTACGTGTGAGGTCTACAACAGCTGGACGGCAGCTTTCTTGATGGCATGTCTAATTTATCTGTGCTTTATATCCTACGGTAGGCGTCCGCAGCTCGTGGTCGTGCGGTAGCGTTCTCGCTTCCCACGCCCGGGTTCCCGGGTTCGATTCCCGGCGGGGTCAGGGATTTTCTCTGCCTCGTGATGACTGGGTGTTCTGTGATGTCCTTAGGTTTAAGTAGTTCTAAGTTCTAGGGGACTGATGACCATAGATGTTAAGTCCCATAGTGCTCAGAGCCATTTGAACCACGGTAGCGTGGCGTAGCTCGTACCTCACGCCGCAATCCATTACGGTCGATGTCGACTTCCGACTTCCCCCGGCTGCCGCAGACCGCCGGGGATGTGCCGTTGCGCCGGCACGCTACGTCGTGACCTGCGGTCTTGTTATTAATCGCGACTCTCCGGGAAACAACACTGCAACAGTTCACTGGTCATTTTATTGCCTGACATTTCTCTGTGGCCAAAGCGTTCCTGAAACAGGTCCCGGCAATCCAAAGCGGCAGTTTATTGCCTCGTGCTTAAAATCGTGTATTCACTTCCTAGACTAACCAGTTGCCGCTGCATGAGGTGTTTTATTGCGGTAGGTATTTTGGATCTTTAACGTCATGCACATTAGATACAGGCTCCCAGGTAGATGCCATTTTCCTTGACTTACGGAAGGCGTTCGATACAGTTCCGCACTGTCGCCAGATAAACAAAGTAAAAGACCCTACGGAATATCAGACCAGCTGTGTGGTTGGACTGAAGAGCTTTTAGCAAACAGAACACAGCATGTTGTTCTCAACGGAGAGACGTCTACAGACGTTAAAGTAACCTCTGGCGTGCAACAACGGAGTGTTTTGGGACCATTGCTTTTCACAATATATATAAATGACCTAGTAGATAGTGTCGGAAGTTCCATGCGGCTTTTCGTGGATGATGCTGTAGTATACAGAGAAGTTGCAGCATTAGAAAATTGCAGCGAAATGCAGGAAGATCTGCAGCGGATAGGCACTTGGTGCAGGCAGTGGCAACTGACCCTTAACATAGACAAATGTAATGTATTGCGAATACATAGAAAGGAGGATCCTTTATTGTATGATTATATGATAGCGGGACAAACACTGGTAGCAGCTACTTCTGTAAAATATCTGGGAGTATGCGTACGGAACGATTTGAAGCGGAATGATCATATAAAATTAATTGTTGGTAAGGCGGGTGCCAGGTTGAGATTCATTGGGAGAGTCCTTCGAAAATGTAGTCCATCAACAAAGGAGGTGGCGTACAAAACACTCGTTCAATCTATACTTGAGTATTGCTGATCAGTGTGGGATCCGTACCGGGTCGGGTTGACAGAGGAGATAGAAAAGATCCAAAGAAGAGCGGCGTGCTTCGTCACAGGGTTATTTGGTAAGCGTGATAGCGTTACGGAGATGTTTAGCAAACTCAAGTGGCAGACTCTGCAAGAGAGGCGCACTGCATCGCGGAGTAGCTTGCTCGCCAGGTTTCGAGAGGGTGCGTTTCTGAGGTATCGAATATATTGCTTCCCCCTACTTATACTTCCCGAGGAGATCACGAATGTAAAATTAGAGTGGTTCGCGCGCGCACGGAGGATTTCCGGCAGTCGTTCTTCCCGCGAACCATACGCGACTGGAACAGGAAAGGGAGGTAATGACAGTGGCACGTAAACTGCCCTCCGCCACACACCGTTGGGTGGCTTGCGGAGTATAAATGTAGATGTAGGTGTAGATGCCTTGCTTCCAGCATGTGCTTATCTTCCACACACATATCCTTCAACAATTGATAAAATTAGTCTTTCTTCTCGGGTATACTTTTGACAGATATCATACGTTTCCCGCAAATTGGATAACATCTGTGCATCTTTAAATTTTCACGGCGAAATGAATGATCCGTTACATTTCGGTGTGCAACCGCTTGAAAACTATTTCTTCATCTAGATTTCAAACACATATTTTAAGGACGTTTTCGAGTGGGCTGACAGACTGACGATAAGGCGCTCGCCAAAAGAATCTCTAGAAATTCCCTTGGCGCAGAATTTAATTAACATAGTTAGGGGTTTCACCCTGGACGAATAACTGAACAAGGTCTCAAGGACGTCAGTAGAGTGCAGCAACTAGCGACACATCGATATCCCAGAATCAGTCGACCAGCTAAGCTGAGATTCAATTTATGCGCAGCTTTACCGGCAAACAACGGCTCTTGATATTATCTGTGGTCGCGTCCACAATAGCGCTGTCCGTGGGCTTAAAAGGCCGGAGCGAGCATAGTGGCTTTAGTTTGTCAGTTCACTCGGAAAATGGCTGAAAAAAAGAAATGAAGAAACAGGGTTTCTGAGGTTGCACGCCCGAAATCTAGCGGATGGATGACATCTCTTCTTTTACTTCCTGATCTCAGCCAAGTATAAAATTGTGTCCACAATTAAATTGAAGCCGCGTGGGAGTAGCCGAGCGGTCTCAGGCGCTGCAGTCATGGACTTTGCGGCTGGTCCCGGCGGAGGTTCGAGTCCTCCCTCGGGCATGGGTGTGTGTGTTTGTCGTTGGGATAATTTAGGTTAAGTAGTGTGTAAGCTTAGGGAGTGATGACCTTAGCAGTTAAGTCCCATAAGATTTCACACACATTTGAACATTTTTTGAGTTAAATTCAATTATAGCTTGTTTATGAAATAAATGCAAGGTAGAAGTTACTCTGATGGCGGGAGACCCGACCGCCGATTAACAAATTTTAAGGGAATTTCTACAATCGAGGGAGAAAGACTCGCCGGCCGGTGTGGCCGAGCGGTTCTAGTCGCTCAGTCTGGATCTGCGCGACCGCTACGGTCGCAGGTTCGAATTCTGCCCCGGGCATTGATGTGTGTGATGTGCTTAGGTTAGCTAGGTTTAAGTAGTTGTAAGTTCTAGGGGACTGATGACTTCAGATGTTAAGTCCTATAGCGCTCAGAGCCATTTGAAGCATTTGAGAAAGACTCTTGGTCGAACGCTGGAGGGTAAAGGCGTATTCGCGACGTAATGTCATAATGCAATGTATCGGCAGTACAGCTACTTTTAGAATCAGTTAATGTTTCATGAGTAATTTTTTGGCTTCTGTGGCAACTGATCTTAGGCGGCTGTATAGAATACGGCATAATCTAAGTAATAATATTTATATGGTGAGAGAAGCGTCTACGCTTTACTCGTAAACGGTCCGGTTATACCCAACATGCAGAACAAAATTTGGTCTTAGTAGACATCGTGGATAAAGATTTCTTTTATAATTGTGGTTCCCAAAACCATTAATGTCGAACAATGGGACTCCATTTGTTCCGCTGACATTGAGAAGTGTTTGGATTTACGCGTATTGCGTATTTACTACCCTAGAACAGAAGTGAACGAGTTAAGACAGAGCTGCAAAATGAAATATTGTAGTTTAGCGCAAGTGGCACAGGTCTGGGTTGGCGGCCATATTCTCCGGATCTGAACAAATGCGAGTCCTTTTCGTGGGGCTACATTAAAGACAAGGTGTAAAGCAGTAACCCCCAAACCGTTGCTGAGCTGAAAACAACGATTCTGGAGGTCGTCGACAGCATCGATGTTTGGAAACTTCAGCGAGTCATGCAGAATTTCGCTATTCGTCGGCGCCACATCATCGCCAATGATGGCAGGCATATCGAACACGTCATAACCTAAATCCTAATATGTGCATTGACATTTCTATGTTGTATAAAGTGTGTGCACGCCCTAGTTCGTAACTAATTTAAGTCTACAAAATTGTTAAGGCTTTCGTGGCCACTTGTTGACAAACTGCCTATTGGCTTCTGTCTCGGGTTCTTCGGCCGACGTTCACCTAATGATTTTTCTGACGTTTCGCCAGCACGAGTGGCTGGCATTGTCAAAGCTTCACCCTCCATTGCCGGTGGTGAACTGGAGGCGAGCTCGCGGCCGCAGGCTATATGTACCTGACTATATGTACCGACAAGGAAGATCAAAGAGTGTCTTAGATCGGCGAAGGAGAAAAGAGACTCACTTGCAGTGTCGGGAATATACCGTATACCTTGCACATGCGGAAAAGTTTATGTCGGAATGACTGGACGATCCGTTAACACCAGGATCAAAGAGCATAAGCGACATTGCAGGTTGGGGCAGGTGGAGAAATCGGCCGTGGCAGAGCACGCACTGAATGAGACCGACCACGTAATAAAATTCGCCGACACGGAAGTTCTGTCTGTAGAGAAGCACTATCACACGCGCTTGTTCGGAGAAGCTGTAGAAATCCAAAAACACGCGAACAGTTTCAACAAGAAAGAGGAAAGGCTTAAGGTAAACGGATCCTGGCTTCCCGTACTGCAGCGAACGACCGTCGCAGGTAGTAAGAGGAGAACCGCACCGGAAATGACTGCGGAGAAGCTCTCTGACGTTGGCGCGTTAGGTACATATAGCCTGCGGCCGCGAGCTCGCACTGCCGAATAATTGGCACCACACAGGGAAGCCGTACCGTACACTGCATGCAAACAAGCTCCACACATCCCCCACACAGTGAGATGATCTACGGCCGATCTCCTACTACTGTATAACGATCTTGATTGTTCCAGGAAAGTAGCAGCCGCAGCAACTGGGACACATCGCCATCGCCTGTCACGGTAATGATGCATGATACCTATACTAACAAATCCAACCTTGCATGAGCTATCGCAGCTAGTAAGCCACTACTGCTCTTACTACCCATCCCACTGTCGCAGAGGTTTTTCTCCCACGGCACGAGCCATGGCACTTTTTTTCCCTCTGCTCTTCAAATCGCTACCCTCACTCGCGTTTCGTCCACTATCTATCACCTGATGGACCGTGTTAATGCGTAGCCTTACCCAGACGCACGGACAACATCACAGCCCAGCATCCTGTGATCCACCTACTAGATAACTAACATGTTTACGAAGGTGACAGTAGAACTTTTGGTTTGGTCACCACGTTGGTGCGGGCGTGGAGGGGCCCCATCTCTATTTTTTAGCTCGCCTCCAGTTCACCACTGGTAATGGAGGGTGAAGCTTTGACAATGCCAGCCACTCGTGCTGGCGAAACGTCAGAAAAATCATTAGATGAACGTCGGCCGAAGAACCCGAGACAGAAGCTAATTTAAGTCTTTTTTCATATAGTTCAATTACTGTCGCCCTGTACTTGCAAGCACGAGCGGCAGGCGAGCGCAGACGGCGGTACTCACGTCGTCGGTGAGGTCGCCCAGGTGCTTGACGTCCTCGGTCTCGACGCGCTCCTCGCGCTCTTCGCGGCTCTTGACGGTGTGCTCCCGCACCTCCCGGACCAGCCCGTCCGGGCCCTCCGTGACGGCCCACTCTTCACCCTGCGGCGGGTCATCGCCCGACGTGCGGTGCTGCAACATAACACACAAATCCCTGTTCTGCATTCTGTCACAGCAACGTGATATACAGTAAAAACCACTTCCTAAATCTGAAATACGAGGTGCATTCAAGTTCTAAGATACGACTTGGCAAACAAATGGTAATGAGGTGGGGAGCTATTAATATCAATGGGGGCTACTCTGGAAGAAGGTAGAGCTGGCAGAGGCTGCAAGTAAGATGGGGCTGGACGTTTTAGCTGTTAGTGACAGGTAAGGGGTGAGAAAAAAGAGGAAGTGGGAGAATACAAGGTCTGCCTGTCAGGAGTCAAAGCAGGAGTAGCACAATGGGGTGTAGGGCTTTACATCAGGAAAGAAATGGAACCCAGCGTAGTTGCAATAAGGTATGTAAACGAACGACTGATGTGGATAGATTTGACAGTGTCTAGCAAGAAAATTAGGATTGTGTCAGTATATTCGCATTGTGAAGGGACAGATCAAGATAAGATGGATAGTTTTTATGAGGCACTCAGTGATGTAGTTGTTAGAGTAAAGGACAAGGACAGTGTTCTGCTCATGGGTGATTTTAACGCCAGGATTGGAAATCGAACAGAAGGGTATGAAAAGGTTATGGGTAAATTTGGAGAGGATATGGAGGCCAACAGGAACGGGAAACAACTCTTGGATTTCTGTGCCAGTATGGGCTTAGTAATCACAAACTCCTTTTTTAAACATAAGAACATTCACCGGTATACTTGGGAAGGCAGGGGAACCAGATCTGTCATTGATGACACTGATCATTATTTAATCTGCAGTGAAATTAGGATTGTGAGGCCGAAAGTGTAGGAGGTCAGGTCCATATGTAGGAGGATAAGAGTGGAGAAACTTCAGGATAAGGAAATCAGGCACAAGTACATAACAGCGATCTCAGAAAGGTACCAGTTAGTTGAATGTAGTCAATTACAGTCATTGGAAAAGGAATGGACAAGGTACAGGGACACAGTACTAGAAGTGGCTAAAGAATGTCTTGGAACAGTAGTGTGTAAAAGTAGGATGAAGCAAACAGCTTGGTGGAATGATAGTCAAGGCAGGCTGTAAAAGGAAAAAGAAGGCGTATCAAAAATGGCTACATACCAGAACCCAGGTAGACAGAGAAAGTTATGTTGAAGAAAGAAACAAAGCCAAACAGATAATTGCAGCATCCAAGAAGAAATCGTGGGAAGACTTTGGAAACAGGTTGGAGACTATGGGTCAAGCTGCTGGAAAACCATTCTGGAGTGTAATTAGCAGTCTTCGAAAGGGAGGTAAGAAGGAAATGACAAGTATTTTGGACAGGTCAGGAAAACTGCTGGTGAATCCTGTGGATGCCTTGGGCAGATGGAGGGAATATTTTGAAGAGTTGCTCAATGTAGGTGAAAATACGATCAGTAATGTTTCAGATTTCGAGGTAGAATGGGATAGGAATGATGATGGAAATAGGATCACATTTGAGGAAGTGGAAAAAATGGTCAATAGATTGCAGTGCAATAAAGCGGCTGGGGTGGATGAAATTAAGTCGGAACTCATCAAATACAGTGGAATGACAGGTCTTTAATGGCTACACAGGATAATTGAAATGGCCTGAGAGTCGGGACAGGTTCCATCAGACTGGACAAAAGCAGTAATCACACCAATCTTTAAACATGGAAGCAGAAAAGATTGTAACAGCTACAGAGGTATCTCTTTAATCAGCGTTGTGGGTAAAATCTTCTCAGGTATTGTTGAAAGGAAGGCGCGAGTATTAGTTGAGGACCAATTGGATGAAAATCAGTGTGGGTTTAGGCCCCTTAGAGATTGTCAGGACCAGATCTTTAGCTTACGGCAAATAATGGAGAAGTGTTATGAGTGGAACAAGGATTTGTATCTATGCTTTATAGATCTAGAAAAGGCATATCACCGGGTTCCTAGGAGGAAGTTATTGCCTGTTCTACAAGATTATGGAATAGGAGGCAAACTTTTGCAAGCAATTAAAGGTCTTTACATGGATAGTCAGGCAGCAGTTAGAGTTGACGGTAATTTGAGTTCATGGTTCAGAGTAGTTTCAGGGGTAAGACAAGGCTGCAACCTGTCTCCACTGTTGTTCATATTATTTATGGATCATATGTTGAAAACAATAGACTGGCTGGGTGAGATTAAGATATGTGAACACAAAATAAGCAGCCTTGCATATGCGGATGACTTAGTTGTGATGGCAGATTCGATTGAAAGTTTGCAAAGTAATATTTCAGAGCTAGATCAGAAATGTAAGGACTGTGGTATGAAGATTAGCATCTCCAAAACGAAAGTAATGTCAGTGGGAAAGAGATATAAACGGATTGAGTGCCAAATAGGAGGAACAAAGTTAGAACAGGTGGACGGTTTCAAGTACTTAGGATGCATATTCTCACAAGATGGCAACATAGTGAAAGAACTGGAAGCGAGGTGTAGCAAAGCTAATGCAGTGAGCGCTCAGCTACGATCTACTCTCTTCTGCAAGAAGGAAGTCAGTACCAAGACTAATTTATCTGTGCACCGTTCAATCTTTCGACCAACTTTGTTGTATGGGAGCGAAAGCTGGGTGGATTCAGGTTACCTTATCAACAAGGTTGAGGTTACGGATATGAAAGTAGGTACTAGTAGATGGGAACAATGGCAGGAGGGTGTCCACAATGAGGAAATCAAAGAAAAACTGGGAATGAACTCTATAGATGTAGCAGTCAGGGCGAACAGGCTTAGATGGTGGGGTCATGTTACACGCATGGGAGAAGCAAGGTTACCCAAGAGACTCATGGATTCAGCAGTAGAGGGTAGGAGGAGTCGGGGCAGACCGATGAGAAGGTACCTGGATTCGGTTAAGAATGATTTTGAAGTAATAGGTTTAACATCAGAAGACGCACCAATGTTAGCACTGAATAGGGGATCATGGAGGAACTGTATAAGGGCGGCTATGCTCTAGACTGAACGCTGAAAGGCATAATCAGTCTTAAATGATGATGATGATGATGATGATGATGATGATGATGATGATGGACTGGAAAGAGATAGAAAAATGCGCATTGTTTTAAAATGAGGCCGCGTTCATTGTCAATACGTCCCAGAGATGGCAGCACCGTACGGCAGATGGAATTTTACCGCCAGCGGCGAGAATGAGAAATGTTTTAAATACTTAAAATGGCGACGTTTTCCTTACTTGAACAGCGTGCAATCACCCGTTTTCTGAATTTGCGTGGTGTGAAACCAATTGAAATTCATCGACAGTTTAAGGAGACATGTGGTGATGGAGTTATGGATGTGTCGAAAATGCGTTCATTGGTGCGACAGTTTAATGAAGGCAGAAAATCGTGTGACAACAAACCGAAACAACCTCGGGCTCCCATAAGCCGGTCTGACGACATGATCGAGAAAGTGGAGAGAATTGTTTTGGGGGATCGCCGAATGACTGTTGAACAGATCGCCTCCAGAGTTGGCATTTCTGTGGGTTCTGTGCACACAATCCTGCATGACGACCTGAAAATGCGAAAAGTGTCATCCAGGTGGGTGCCACGAATGCTGACGGACGACCACACGGCTGCCCGTGTGGTGTGTTGCCAAGCGATGTTGACGCGCAACGACAGCATGAATGGGACTTTCTTTTCGTCGGTTGTGACAATGGATGAGACGTGGATGCCATTTTTCAATCCAGAAACAAATCGCCAGTCAGCTCAATGGAAGCACACAGATTCACCGCCACCAAAAAAATTTCGGGTAACCGCCAGTGCTGAAAAAATGATGGTGTCCATGTTCTGGGACAGCGAGGGCGTAATCCTTACCCATTGCGTTCCAAAGGGCACTATGGTAACAGGTGCACCCTACGAAAATGTTTTGAAGAACAAATTCCTTCCTGCACTGCAACAAAAACGTCCGGGAAGGGCTGCGCGCGTGCTGTTTCACCAAGACAACGCACCCGCACATCGAGCTAACGTTACGCAACAGTTTCTTCGTGATAACAACTTTGAAGTGATTCCTCATGCTCCCTACTCACCTGACCTGGCTCCTAGTGAATTTTGGCTTTTTCCAACAATGAAAGACACTCTCCGTGGCCGCACATTCACCAGCCGTGCTGCTATTGCCTCAGCGATTTTCCAGTGGTCAAAACAGACTCCTAAAGAAGCCTTCGCCGCTGCCATGGAATCATGGCGTCAGCGTTGTGAAAAATGTGTACGTCTGCAGGGCGATTACGTCGAGACGTAACGCCAGTTTCATCGATTTCAGGTGAGTACTTAGTTAGAAAAAAAATCGGAGGCCTTAGAACTTGAATGCACCTCGTAAACAGTATTGATAGTCCAAAATAATATTTATGTTATATTTCGTTGTGAACCGGCTTCCGGCTTTCTGGCCCATCCCCAGACAACAGAAAGATAGTCCACAGAACTTCAACGACAATTTATGGCTCAAGATGTCACCTTTTATGATTATATTTCTATACGAACAACACAAGCGTACTGAAATACTCAAAGAAGCTATGAACAAATAAACTTTATTGTATATTATTTGCTATAATGTAAACGCCGAAACAGTACACAAGTATACAAGTATAACAGTACACAAATATACAAATAAAGTACTGGCACAGACTAGTACATTATACAGACAAAACTGACGGAAAAAAAATCCCAAGGAGGAGTTGCGCGAGATAAACGACAGCTGATAACATCTGAAAGATGACGTCTACTCAGATTTTGCGAAAGTTGCATAAGAGTGGAACCAATAGCACCACTATCAGTATGCAAATCAGGTTTCCTTTAAATATGCGCTGTAACGGTCGTGGACGTTACTTACCCTTCAGAATGGACGTAGT
The DNA here is from genome assembly GCF_023864275.1 of Schistocerca cancellata. Lineage (NCBI taxonomy): Eukaryota > Metazoa > Arthropoda > Insecta > Orthoptera > Acrididae > Schistocerca > Schistocerca cancellata. The sequence goes on from NC_064626.1 coordinate 1,209,301,051, forward strand.
GAGCTGAGGTTAGCCAAGGAAGCCTTTGAGGAGACGAAGACGCCATTATCAACAGCTCTCTGAGTTTGAATGAGGTCGTATGATAGGGCTACAAGAAGCTGCATGTTTCTTCTGCGATACTGCACACAGACTTGGCAGGATTGTAGCACATGGCACTACCGAGAAGGGAGAGCATCGCGTTCGGCGTGTGCCTCTGGAGCACTGTGCTGTATCTGCAGCAGCAATTGGAGCAGCAGTTGGCACCACAGAAAGACAGCGGACTGTTACAAATCGGTTACTTCAGGGACAGCTCCGATCCAGAAGCCCTGCAGCGTGCATTCCACTGGCCCCAAACCACCGCCGTTTGTACAGGGTGTTTCAAAAATGACCGGTATATTTGAAACGGCAATAAAAACTAAACGAGCAGCGATAGAAATACACCGTTTGTTGCAATATGCTTGGGAAAACAGTACATTTTCAGGCAGACAAACTTTCGAAATTACAGTAGTTACAATTTTCAACAACAGATGGCGCTGCGGTCTGGGAAACTCTATAGTACGATATTTTCCACATATCCACCATGCGTAGCAATAATATGGCGTAGTCTCTGAATGAAATTACCCGAAATCTTTGACAACGTGTCTGGCGGAATAGCTTCACATGCAGATGAGATGTACTGCTTCAGCTGTTCAATTGTTTCTGGATTCTGGCGGTACAACTGGTCTTTCACGTGTCCCCACAGGAAGAAGTCACAGGGGTTCATGTCTGGCGAATAGGGAGGCCAATCCACGCCGCCTCCTGTATGTTTCGGATAGCCCAAAGCAATCACACGATCATCGAAATATTCATTCAGGAAATTAAAGACGTCGGCCGTGCGATGTGGCCGGGCACCATCTTGCATAAACCACGAGGTGTTCGCAGTGTCGTCTAAGGCCGTTTGTACCGCCACAAATTCACAAAGAATGTCCAGATAGCGTGATGCAGTAATCGTTTCGGATCTGAAAAATGGGCCAATGATTCCTTTGGAAGAAATGGCGGCCCAGACCAGCACTTTTTGAGGATGCAGGGACGATGGGACTGCAACATGGGGCTTTTCGGTTACCCATATGCGCCAGTTCTGTTTATTGACGAAGCCGTCCAGGTAAAAATAAGCTTCGTCAGTAAACCAAATGCTGCCCACATGCATATCGCCGTCACCAATCCTGTGCACTATATCGTTAGCGAATGTCTCTCGTGCAGCAATGGTAGCGGCGCTGAGGGGTTGCCGCGTTTGAATTTTGTATGGATAGAGGTGTAAACTCTGGCGCATGAGACGATACGTGGACGTTGGCGTCATTTGGACCGCAGCTGCAACACGGCGAACGGAAACCCGAGGCCGCTGTTGGATCACCTGCTGCACTAGCTGCGCGTTGCCCTCTGTGGTTGCCGTACGCAGTCGCCCTACCTTTCCAGCACGTTCATCCGTCACGTTCCCAGTCCGTTGAAATTTTTCAAACAGATCCTTTATTGTATCGCTTTTCGGTCCTTTGGTTACATTAAACCTCCGTTGAAAACTTCGTCTTGTTGCAACAACACTGTGTTCTAGGCGGTGGAATTCCAACACCAGAAAAATCCTCTGTTTTAAGGAATAAACCATGTTGTCCACAGCCCACTTGCACGTTGTGAACAGCACACGCTTACAGCAGAAAGACGACGTACAGAATGGCGCACCCACAGACTGCGTTGTCTTCTATATCTTTCACGTCACTTGCAGCGCCATCTGTTGTTGAAAATTGTAACTACTGTAATTTCGAAAGTTTGTCCGGCTGAAAATGTACTGTTGTCCCAAGCATATTGCAACAAACGGTGTATTTCTATTGCTGCTCGTTTAGTTTTTATTGCCGTTTCAAATATACCGGTCATTTTTGAAACACCCTGTAGCTTCAGTGGTGTCAAGCGAGAGTTCGTTCGAGGCCGGTTTGGAGGTCTGTTCTGTTTTCTGATAAAAGCCGGTTCTGCCTCTGTGCTAGTGATGGCCGTACGTTGGTTAGAACGAGGTCATTTGAGGTTCTGCAGTCAACTTGTTTGCTGTCTACACACACTGCATCTACACCTGGAGCTACGACCTGGGGTGCGATTCCATATGACAGCAAGAGCATGCTCGTCTCTATCCCGTGTACCCTGACCGCAAATCTGTATGTCAGCCCGCTGATTCGAACTGTTGTGCTGCCATTCATGAACAGCACTCCAGTGGGTGTCAACAGGATAGAGCTCACACACGTACCGCTGTTACAATCCAACACCCTCGATCACCAGAATTTCCTCTAATTCGGAACGTTTGGGACATCGTCGGACAACAATTCCAGCGTCTTCCAGCATTAACCGTTACTGTATTGACCGACCAAGTACAACAGGCATGGAACTTCGTGCAACAAACTGACATGCAGCACCTGTACGACACCGTTTGCAAGCTTGCATTCAACATTCTGGCGGCTACTCCGACTATTATTAATGTACCATCATTTCACATTTGCTATGGCTTTTCTCGCGTTTGCCGGCCGGAGTGGCCGAGCGGTTCTAGGCGCTACAGTCTGGAACCGCGCAACCGCTACGGTCGCAGGATAGAATCCTGCCTCGGGCATGGATGTGTGTGATGTCCTTAGGTTAGTTAGGTTTGAGTAGTTCTAAGTTCTAGGGGACTGATGACCTCAGATGTTAAGTCCCATAGTGCTCCGAGCCATTTGAACCATTTTTTTTCTCGCGTTTACCTGTGTCCCTGCAACGTTATTCACTTAAAAACGTTAGCTACACAAACGTATTCTCGAAATTTCATTACTCTACGTTAACTACTTCTTGTTGCTGCGATTTGCTTTCGTTCTTATCGGCTTCCTTACTTTACTTATTACTGTAGCATAACTTTCAATAAACAATAAATTGCATTTAAGAGAAATTAATAATTTGAAAAGCAGTCGTCAGAAAATATGAGCCTGTCACTAAATTTACTTATGAACTACAACAGTACGAAAACCTCACAATTTTGGTGATGCTTCTGCATACATGGAACTCGTAGCTGCAGGGACAGGCAGTTGCATAAATACGCGGAAAAATTCATTCTTGAAACATCCTGCAGATTATAACTGAGTACCGGACCCACACTTTACCTACTAAACTCCACAGAAGCTCTCCTGAGAGCTAGAGAAATGCAAAGGTCCCGAGTTCGAACCTCAGTCGAGGAAAACAGTTTTAATTTGCCAGAAAGTTTCATATCAACACACACTCCGCTGGAAAGTAAAAACCTCAATTTCACCCTCTCACTTGTTAGACTACACTATTGCCAAAAAATTACTGAAAACCTTAACAACCGTAAAGTACCTAGGAGTAACAGTGTGGATGTACCTGGGAAGGAACGACCCAAACTAGTTCTAGTTGATGTACATGTCAGACTAAGAGTTATTCATTGGAAGAATCAAAAGAAAATATTATTTATCCACGAAAGAAGGTGATTTCAAAAAACTTGTTCATTCGATTCTACGGTATTATTTTTTTGTCTGGGACACTTACGTGGTAGGATTGTTAGATTATATAAGAAGATTTGAGTAAGATTGATGTGTTCCGTCACTGGATCGTTCAGTCACTGTAAGACGGTTGAGAGAATGCTCATTAAATTCCAATGGCGGACGCAGCAAAAAAATGGTTCAAATGGATCTGAGCACTATGCGACTTAACTTCTGAGGTCATCAGTCGCCTAGAACGTAGAACTAATTAAACCTAACTAACCTAAGGACATCACACACATCCATGCCCGAGGCAGGATTCGAACCTGCGACCGTAGCGGTCGCTCGGTTCCAGACTGTAGCGCCCAGAACCGCACGGCCACTCCGGCCGGCGGCGGACCCTGCAAGGCGGGCTTTTTGCATTAGGGATTTGTCTACTGTTCCAGAGCTTTGGCTCAGGCAACACTATTTTTCCCCACATACATCTGATGAAGTGATCACGACGGTAATATCAGTGAAATTAGAGCCAATACGGAGTACTATCAACAATCGTTCTTCCGACGCTAGCTTCGCGAATGGAACAGGAAAGGAAGTAATTGACAGTATCACCCTAAAAGTCACGTCGCGTAAATGAAACTTGTAGATGTGATGTTTAAAGCTTTCCCGGCGTACTGATTGTTCCATAAAAACACGGGAGAACTGCCGGATATCAGTAACTTCCTGCCACGATATTTCGGCGCAGAGTCTTCTGGCCATCTTCAGGTGAATGCCACTGTAGTGCACTGCCGGCCGCTGTGGGCGAGCGGTTCTAGGCGCTCAGTCCGGAACCACGCGGCTCCTACGGTCGCAGGTTCGAATCCTGCCTCGGGCATGGATGTGTGTGAGGTCCTTAGGTTAGTTAGGTTTAAGTAGTTCTAAGTTCTAGGGGACTTATGACCACAGATGTTAAGTCTCATAGTGCTCAGAGCCATTTGAACCTTTTTTTTTTTTTTTTTTTTTTTTTTTTCGACGCACTCTGCAGATGTAGTGCAGGAGACTAAACTGTTGACCGCCTGGTATTAGCTCTTACTAATTTAACGGTGTGTAGGGAGCCTCTCAGAAAGCAAGTAAATCAAAAAGGAGGACGATGGTCCATAGATAAATCATTCTCACTTCATAAATTCACAAAATATTTACTTCCAAGAACCTTTCAGCGAGCACCCAACAGTTGACGCTGCTACCTTTAGTAAGTTTATTAACTATATGGCAATCTTTTGGTGTCAACTACGGCTTTACAGATTCTTGAAAAACCTGTGCATATGTTAAAAGGCTAACAGATTTGTAATTATAACTGAAGATCAAGATCTGTACATGCAGTATTTCAGTAAGTTGTTAAATCTTGACATATTCTAACTTTGCATTTGGAAATAAATGTATCGGGCTATGTAAGTAGGCTGTTTAGGTTTTTATATTGGTAACGCCACGTAGCGCTCCGTATGAAAATCAATGGCTGTGCTGTGTGCAGTCTGTGGCTGGTTTGCATTGTTGTTTGCTATTGTAGTGTTGGGCAGCTAGATGTGAAAAGCGTATAGCGTTGCGCAGTTGGAGGTGAGCCGCCAGCAGTGGTGGATGTGGGGAGAGAGATGGCGGAGTTTTGAGAGTGGATGATCTGGACGTGTGTCCATCAGAGACAGTAAATTTGTAAGACTGAATGTCATGAACTGATATATATATTATGACTTTTGAACACTATTAAGGTAAATACATTGTTTGTTGTTTATCAATATCTTTCCTTTGCTAACTATGCCTATCAGTGGTTAGTGACTTCAGTAGTTAGAATCTTTTATTTAGCTCGCTGTATTGGCGCTCGCTGTATTGCAATAGTTTGAGTAACGAAGATTTTTGTGAGTTAGTGATTCATGAAAGGTATACGTTATTGTTAGTCAGGACCATTCTTTTGTAGGGATTATTAAAAGTCAGACTGCGTTGCGCTAAAAATATTGTGTGTCAGTTTAGTGATGATCAGAATAAGTAAAGAGAGTTATGTCTGAGTACGTTCAGTTTTGCTCAGCTGTTTGAAAAGCAAATAATGTAAGAGGTTTATCAGCACAGTCATTCATAAATTTTTCTAAGGGACCGTTTCAGTTATTAAATCTTGACATATTCTAACTTTGCATTTGGAAATAAATGTACCTGATGTAACTGCATGAAGTGGGTTATCTTTGTTAATCTAAAATTCCACAGATAACATTTAAAGTTAATCTGTTGTGAAGCCAAAGAACAACTGCATCGCGAATCAGCATGGAGATTGTTACGCACCAGTTGTCTGAAATGTGTGATTCATCTAACAAAACATGTTTCGGAACAACATAACCCCATTATCAAGCTCAATAAAGCAAGTGAACGCTAATCATTACTTCGCATTACTACCCAGAAATGCCTCTTGGACACATCTGTCTTCTTATTTAACACGTTGTCATATTCCTCTCTTAATGCGCAAAATGTCTATCTCCTCCAAATATGGCAGCAACCAACCTTATCTTTGGATGCCCCAAACAATATGGATGTTCTACAATCCTTTAACAAGTACTTGCGAAGCTTGGTCACGCGTTGTCAGCTTGGGTGACGGTGTGTTAGCAACACACGATCGTAGACTTTGCCATACGATGTACAGCTTCACTGCTGTCGCAAGTTAAAAGTCATACACACTAAATGAAAGTTAGTAGATCACAGTTAGTTTAGTGTATTAACGTATGGTGCTTATTTTAATGCAAATATAGCGGAAATTATCTGCTAATTCGGAATATTTCAGCAAACCATTAGCCAACAGTCAAGTGAATTTGCAGCCTTGGGCAGTAGTAGTTGTGGAGTAGCGGAGAGATGGTGTTGCGTCATGGCGGAATGAGCGACTTGGTTAGCAGATGTGCCACACAGATATTTCTATTTGAGATGCTGCATGATATGTAACTAAGGAACATTGTAAAAGAGGCAGCACTTCAGAAAAGGTAACTTATTTTGAGTTTGTTGTCAGCAATCGTGAGTTTAGCAATTATTGCTATGTAAGGATTTCTTTGTGTCCAATAATATCTATGTCCTGTTGAACTATTCGTCATGTTTTCAGTATTCTAATTAGCCCTCCCCCATTTGGATTAGTTAAATAATATTGTATTAGGAGTCCAAGAAAATAAATTTTTTTAATAGAAATATTTTGTAGAAGCGGACATTATCGAGTATGATAATGCGCAGAGAGGAGGTACTGATCGTTCCTATTACTTGGAATTCGCTCTTGTGTCGTTAAAATAATTTCAAAGTACCTCCTTTTGTCATTTATAGATATTTCACAAAGCATATCCCTACAGTTCAAAGAAACATGTTTGGTAAAATTTGCGTTGTCACGTCTTGGCTTTTGCGTGGACAATAATTAATTATTTTGAAAATAGCATCAAAAAGTAACTGCGAGAATGAAATTTTTACTTTGCAGCGGAGTGTGCGCTGATATGAAACTTCCCGGCAGATTAAAACTGTGCGCCGGACCGAGACTCGAACTCGGGACCTCTGCCTTTCGCGGACAAGCGCTCTATCAACTGAGCTACCCAACCATGTGCTTGGGGAGCTCAGTTGGTAGAACGTTTGCCCGCGAAAGGCAAAGTTCCCGAGTTCGAGTTTCAGTCCGTTGCACAGTTTTAAAATACCAGGAAATTTCAAAAAGTAATTTTTCTAAAACATCCACTTCAAAGAAAAAATAATAAGGATGCAAACTGATGAGCAGTGATTTATTTCAGATCATCTTTTACTGTGCAGCTAGGGAAGAGTCAAGTTATCCGTTGCAAGGTAAGGATTTGCTGTAGGACCTAAATGATTATTTCTGACACAATATGAGGAACAGATTTCGATTAGTGAAATTTCATGTAAATTCATCAAATGCATGTTATAATAGGACACTCCTAACTAGTAACAGATAGTCATTCTGAGTAATCTTGTAAATCGTTCTTTTATCCAATCTTATTTTGTATGTAGATAGTGAGGTGCATTTCTGATTAATTGAAATCACATTTCTAAAAAGCAATTTGGATAAATAAGTACATGTTCAAAAGTAGGATAGCTGCAATGATTCTAGATCTGAATCTGTAATCGGAATTTAAAAAAAAATCACACAGTTTTCAGATTTTTACTAAGAAATTCGATTGCACACAATTTCGGCATATAACTCCCAACTACATACAGATAAACAGATAACTTTCAAGGTATTCGAATCCAAGATCTACATATGGACTGGACAAAAGTGTTCTGTAACATTTGGTTTTACAATGATGTCCTGTGTACAACATGTGTGTGCGTCCAAACAAACAAACATTCAAAAATGGTTCAAATGGTTCTGAGCACTATGGGACTCAACTTCTGAGGTCACTAGTCCCCTAGAACTTAGAACTAGTTAAACCTAACTAACCTAAGTACATCACAAACATCCATGCCCGAAGCAGGATTCGAACCTGCGACCGTAGCGGTCTTGCGGTTCCAGACTGCAGCGCCTTTAACCGCACGGCCACTTCGGCCGGCAAACAAACATTCTAACACTAATTTTCTATCAATGACTACATTTTATGTAAGTATGAGCTGACTGTATAGTGTAAGCTAAAGGCCAGTAAATTCAATTAAAAAGCTTTTTTCTGCGTTATGCGAGCTCTAATGCTTCCTAATGAATGCTGCTTATTCTTAAGGTGCTTTGCAACCATCCGTGAATTACTATGCCTTAAACCTTAATTTGACCCTTAAACTTTACTCTTTACACCTTAGTTTTAAGTTTCTTCGTATCTAACCCACATAGTATCACAGTCTTGACATTTTATTTCATAAAACCCTTCTTTCCCCATCCACTTCAGAGATATTCTTGTGAAAAGGAGCCACAAACCATCTCAGTGGATGCAAAAGTTGCAACATAGGTGCAAGTTTATCTGTTGGATTTGCTATGATTTGACACAAACATTCAAAGAATTTACTTTCAACAGATTCATCATTGGTGGCTGTGATATACACCTAACAAGATAGTAAAATGTGTGGTGGGTAAGGACAGTTGACTTCAGCTCATAAACTTAGCATTGCAAGAGCGTTATGTGCCACCATGTGATGTACAAGGAAGAGTCTTATATGTGTGAATATGTATATTTCCTACTTGATTGCTGCCTGTGACTGGGCCTAATGGCATATTGATATTAAGTTGCATAATACTGATGGGCCATGTATATAGATTTACCTTATACTGGGTGTCAAAGGAGGAGTGGTCTACATTCAGGGATGTGACAGAGATGGTCATTCGAATCAAAGAAGTCTAGTAAACATGGGCTCCAAAATGCATACTTTAAGAGCTATAAACACTTTTTCTTCTTTGATACTGTGAAACAAATCTCTTCTACTGTAGGCTCTTTGCTTTACATGTTTTGGGAGGAGATAATACGACCCAATATAAGAAAAAATTCAAATAAACATGGGCTCGAAAATCCATACGTTAAGAGCTATGAATCCTTGTTCAGTAAAAGAGATGCGTTTCACGGTAGTGTAGATGAACAAGTGCTCATAGTTCGTACGGAATGCAATTTGGAGCCCATGTTTACTGGATACGTTTTTTTTCCTTGTTTCGGTCCACACCACCAACTCTAAAAATACGGAAAGCGAAGATCTTTCAGTAGAAGAGATTTCTTTCTCAGCCTTGAAAATGAAGAAGTGCTTATAGCGCTAAAGTACGAATTTTAGAGCCGGCCGAAGTGGCCGTGCGGTTAAAGGCGCTGCAGTCTGGAACTGCAAGACCGCTACTGTCGCAGGTTCGAATCCTGCCTCGGGCATGGCTGTTTGTGATGTCCTTAGGTTAGTTAGGTTTAACTAGTTCTAAGTTCTAGGGGACTAATGACCTCAGCAGTTGAGTCCCATAGTGCTCAGAGCCATTTGAAGCCATTTTATGAATTTTAGAGGACATGTTTACAACACATTTTTTCTTCGAATGATTGTTCCTGTAATGTCCCTGAATACTGACCATTCCTCCTGGGTCGCATGTGCAGTCGGTTCCACAAGAAAGTGTACACCGTTATCTGTATAAAATAAAAGACTCTACTATAAATATATGTTTACATAAAAATACATATTATTACTATTTGCAAAATTACCTAATAGTTAATCCAGTCGCCGCCATTATTGATTGTAGCTTGGCATGTTAGTCCTATCTCCGGTAAATTATCCACATTTCCAACCTCTAAATATCATTTCACCCACTTCGCAACGAATGTCTTTGACTGTCTAAGAATTTTAGCAGCAGCTCCATATGAAATCTTTGATCCCTTTGGATTATTTACAAGGAACACTGCCTCGTGACGCGTCAGATATTTTGCACTCATTTTAAACGGCTACCGACAATACAAAACATTCTACTCTCACACTGTTTCTCTATACACTGTTGAAAAGTGCTTTGAGTACAGATTCGAAACCATTACCAGAGGTGACGTTGCGGCCGTTACATTTGAAATTATGATGTTTGTATGTTTGTATTAGTAAGCATGGTAATGTGAAGCAATGATTTGTGTTTCCTTGTCTTATAGAAATTTAAAATGGGATAATGTAGTCCCAATACATATTGTGTTTAATAGATCATACAATTTTGGCAACTGTTGCGTAATAACCTCCTTACTGATTTTAAGTTAACCTTCAAACATGTCATACTACAACACAAAATCAAGCATGTTAAGTAAATAAATAAGGGTGTAACGGCTCAAGTAAAAATGTTTTTGTATGTGGTACCTTAATATGTACACACTTCAGCGTGTTAGTTGCTTTTGCTCTATGTCTGACAGACTTCCCAGAAACAAGTCACAAAGTTTACGACCTGATGTTTTCTGAATGGTCGTAACCGTACCAGGTTGACAATGCCTGTCAGTATAGACAAACGGTTGTGCATCCACGCATCCACACGTCAACACCTCACCTACTGCCCAGGGCAGAATAAGCATTAACGGCGTGCTCTTGCCACAAGTAGTTGGAGGTACTAACAAACCTAAAAACATACGACTGGTAATAGCGATAATTATTAGTCTGCGAATCACGTAAATATTGATGTAATGTTGTTCAGTAAACCGTCCTCGGTCACCAGTAGAAATGTCTGCACTTATACCCTGTAAATGGGCGATAACCTAAGGAGGAGGGCGGTAAATAAACAACCGAAGGCGCCAGGTCAGATGAATGAAGTTCAAGAGCCCCTGGGCTGGTGTCGGAAGCAGCCAGCCGTCTCGTGGGACAGGGGAACCTTGCCCCGTTGCTTCCGGCGCCTGCGACCTGGGAATTGGGCTGCGCCTTTGTGCCCTGCGCCGCCGGCCGTGTTCCTCCTTTCACAGTAGCTGCCGCGAACCACACAATTAGCGGACGCACGCCTGTGCCCGCGGCATGAATGGAAATTTAACGCCTCGTGCATCATAACTCGGCAGCAAATGCTTCTGCTGGCGAGATAGCTTAGCAGCCCGCGCTGGGTTGCTCCCCCACTCGCACGCTTGGGGCTGTCTTCACCGTGACCGTGCATCACTGGGAAACAACCCGTTACCAGTGTTGATAATTGTTTTCCAGCATTCCGTGAATATCTAATACCAAGATGTGACTGCTCATATGTCCACATGTCTTTTAGTACTAGCCACTGCAACTATCTGTTTTATTCATCGCTCACGATTTATTTAATTCGTTGCTCACGATCATTCTGTGCGATCACATTTCCTGTTCTCTTCTATTATGTATACAATCATTTGTGTAATCAGTTGCTGTTTAAGCGTCTAACATCGGTGCAACCTTGGGTAAGCATTGAAACAGCGGTGCAACATTGTGTTTTCCTTTTTTGCATAGATTTGTAACCAGTTCAACACAACTTGCTTTTAATTTGTTATCAACACATGACAAGCACTACGCAGTACACTTATTTTTATTCTTTACTACGGTCTCAGGTTCGAATCCTGCCTGGATGTGTGTGATGTCCTTACGTTAGGTTTAAGTTGTTGAAGTTCTAGGGGACTGATGACCTAAGATATTATGTCGCATAGTGCTCAGAGACTTTTTTTTTTTTTTAGTTATTTTATACAGGGTGATTCGGATGCCCCTAACTATGTCGTTTTATGCAACCCGCAACGTTATATCTGCCATCCAGAAACATCGCACGAGAATTTCATATTCTTTCGCTCGCTACGCGCAAACTATTAGTCTTACAGAAAAATAAATAAGGCCTTTTTGTAGAGAATGTGATGTAGCTAAATTTTGGAATGTGATTCGGTGGAGGCCATGGTTTTCTAGTTATTCAAGAAAAACGTACTTAAGTTGATTTCAGACGCCCCTCCACTCTCATCCCTCAAGCACTCCGTCTTCAGGCCATAGATGGCCCATCGAGACCATCCGACCGCCGTGTCATCCTCAGTTGAGGATGCGGATAGGAGGGACCTGTGGTCAGCACACCGATCTCCCGGTCGTTATGATGGTATTCTTGACCGAAGCTGCTACTGTTCGGTCGAGTAGCTCCTCAATTGGCATCACGAGGCTGAGTGCACCCCGAAAAATGGTAACAGCGAATGGCGGCCGGGATGGCCACCCATCCAAGTGCCGACCACGCCCGACAGCGCTTAACTTCGGTGATCTCACGGGAACCGGTGTATCTACTGCGGCTAGGCCGTGGCCACACTCATCCCTCAGCAGTCAGTATTTCTAGCACGTTGTTCGTGGCACTCTCCCCCTACCAACGTACAAAAATTTTCGACAACACGAACTGTTTCCTACATTCCATCTTTTTTTGGTCTCTGTTGATTGCACTACTACACAACCAGCATAGTCGGCTGTTTCGTGAACATTATCAATTTAAACGCGCCCGTAAAAGTAATGAAAGAAAATCGTCTTTTCCAAACGTTACGGTAAAACTGATTACGTTGACATTTCGATCCAAACTTTAAAATTACAAGTGAGTATTTTCGTAGTCAGAATGCCTGTCGAATACAGTGATGTAGTTGTTTCTCTTATGTGTTAAAATTCGCAAAACTGTTCGGTAAAATTTACACAAACGACAATTTTACAATTTTCAAATGCTCTGCTAGACTTGTGGCGTAAAAATTTTTGCACAGTGGTAGGAGGAAGTGTTATGAACAACACACTAGAAATCCTGACCTGTAGGAGCTGAGTGTGGGAGTGGGAACGTGTGTGAAGGTCACTTTTGTACGTTTTTCTTAAATAAGTCGAAAACAATGGCCTCTAGCGAAAATGTATCCCATTAACAATATTAACTACATTAAATTTCCTGGAAAAAGGCACATTTAATTTTTTTGTATTGCTAATTGTTTGCTCGTAGCGAGCGAGACAACATGAAAATCTCGCATGTGGTTTTGAAGGTCAGGCATAACATTGTGTGTTGCATGAAACGACAGTGGTAGTGGTGGCTGAATTATCCGGTAAGTACAAAGACAACACGTTGTTTGTAGAAACTGCTTTTATTCTAGAGTCACGATCAGTTGTACGATCACAGGAACTATCTACTTCAGTTTCACTACAAGATAAATTACTTCGAACAGCAACAAACACGCCGCCGCCAACTGTAGGTAATGTATAGTTTCTGAACACTGTTAGATTCTTTTAAAAAATTCCCACTGAAATTATCGCCGGCTTTAGTCATATAACCACTTGATCTTCACTGCATGCTACACTACTGAACATTAAAACTGCTACACCAAGAACAAATGCAGATGATAAACGGGTATTCATTGGACAAATATATTATACAAGAAATGACATGCGATCACATTTTCACGCAATTTGGGTGCACAGATCCTCAGAAATCAGTACCCATAACAACCACCTCTGGCCGTAATAACGGCCTTGATACGCCTGGGCATTGAGTCAAACAGAGATTGGATGGCGTGTACAGGTACAGCTGCCCATGCAGCTTCAACACGATAGCACAGTTCATCAAGAGTAGTGACTGGCGTATTGTGACGAGCCAGTTGCTCGGCCACCATTGACCTGACGTTTTCAATTGGTGAGAGATCTGGAGAATGTGCTGGCCAGGGCAGCAGACGAACATTTTCTGTATCCAGAAAGGCCCGTACAGGACCTGCAACATGCGGTCGTGCATTATCCTCCTGAAACGTAGGGTTTCGTAGGGATCGAATGAAGGGTAGAGCCACGGGTCGTAACACATCTGAAATGTAACGTGCACTGTTCAAAGTGCCGTCAATGCGAACAAGAGGTGACCGAGACGTGTAACGAATGGCACCCTATACCATCACGCCGGGTGATACGCCAGTATGGCGATGACGAATACACGCTTCCAATGTGCGTTCACCGCGATGTCGCCAAACACGGATGCGACCATCATGATGCTGTTAACAGAACCTGGATTCATCTGAAAAAACGACGTTTTGCCATTCGTGCACGTCGTTGAGTACACCATCGCAGGCGCTCCTGTCCGTGATGCAGTGTCAAGGGTAACCGCAGCCACGGTCTCCGAGCTGATAGTCCATGGTGCTGCAAACGTCGTCGAACTGTTCGTGCACATGGTTGTTGTCTTACAAACGTCCCCATCTGTTGACTCAGGGATCGAGACGTGACTGCACGATCCGTTACAGCCACGCAGATAAGATACCTGTCATCTCGACTGCTAGTGATACGAGGCCGTTGGGATCCAGCACGGCGTTCCGTATTACCCTCCTGAACCAACCGATTCTATATTCTGCTAACAGTCATTGGATATCGACCAGCGGGAGCAGCAATGTCGCGATACGATAAACCGCAATCGCGATAGTCTACAATCCGACATTTATCGAAGTCGGGAACGTGATGGTACGCATTTCTCCTCCTTACACGAGGCATCACAACAACGTTTCACCAGGCAACGCCGGTCAACTGCTGTTTGTGTATGAGAACTGGTTGGAAACTTTCCTCATGTCAGCACGTTGTCGCCACCGACGCCAACCTTGTGTGAATGCTCTGAAAAGCTAATCATTTGCATATTACAGCATCTTCTTCCTGTCGGTTAAATTTCGCATCTGAAGCACGTCATCTTCGTGGTGTAGCAATTTTAATGTCCAGTAGTGTAATAGCCGTTGAAGCTCTGTTTCTTTCTCAAACCAGCTAGAACATTTTTCAACTAAAATATTGATTGTTTCTGTTTCTACCCGCTCTCTGTGTTTGTCTGCGCCCTTTGTGAATGAATCCGTTTCCGCACTTTCCCGACACCATTTGACCTAAGAAATCCACCCAGTCCGTTCCAAAAAGTCCCCACAACTTGCGTACGCGCCTCGTCCGTGTAGCGGACACTTGACTTATAACAACCCATATTGAGAAACCACTCCAGTTGCTGGGTAGAGATTTATTTAATCCGTTACCGGGTTGCCCCTTGATATTAGGTCATTTTCAAGTCGTTCTGAAAACGGTCATAAATGTGGTAGGTACAAGAGAAACAAGTTTTCCATCTGCATAAGTTCAGACACAGTATGGAACTTACATTATGCTGTAGAGAAGCAACGTCCACATGATAAAAATACTGGTCAGACAGATTTAAAGTGCTACGTGCCTAATGATATTGTTAGGAATGTGGGCGTCTCAAAACTGTACAAGGTGGGCCATTGATCGTGACCGGGCCAAATATCTCACGAAATAAGCATCAAACGAAACTTGTATAGCTTGAAGGGGGAAACCAGATGGTGCTATGGTTGGCCTGCTAGATGGCGCTGCCATAGGTCAAACGGATAGCAACTGCGTTTTTTAAAATAGGAACCCCATTTTTATTACATATTCGTGTAGTACGTAAAGAAATATGAATGATGTCCTTAGGTTAGCTAGGTTTAAGTAGTTCTAAGTCTAGGAGACTGATGACCTCAGATGTTCCTTAGTGCTTAGAGCCATTTGAACCATTTTGAGTGGTACCCTTATTTAGCGATGCAAATAGTTTTTAGGAATACTTATGAGTGTTAATTTTTCGTATTTATTCGTAAGGACGTTATATATGTCTCGTACGAAAATGTGCCGAAATTTATAAAACAGTAATTTCATTGTCTTTCCTACTTTTCTGTTCACAATACAAACATTGTAATTTTTTTCCGTCAGCGATACAGGAAAGGACGATGCAGTGATTCGTGCCTGATGATGAAAGGGAAATTTTTTGAGGTAAACGACCATTTATAGCTATGTTGTAAACTATTCCCGCCCGTTTCGAAAAATCTTTGAGCTCGGCAGAAAACACCCTTTGGTCCCTGTACTGTGCATAAAAAAATGAAAGAAAACGGGAGGCCACAAAGAGTGATCAACGAAATACAACAGCGCAATGAGGACTAGTAGACAGGCAGAATTTGTCGATCGAACTGTGAAACAGACCACAGGGATCCCCGGGGCGGAAGAAAGTGGGGGGGGGGGGAAGTACTGTTTTTCCGCCCCCACCCTCACACGTCGTAGGAATTCTTCTGAACTGTCTACTTTGTCTGCACCGCTGTGTTGAAGGTACAGGGTGTTTCAAAAATGACCGGTATATTTGAAACGGCAATAAAAACTAAACGAGCAGCGATAGAAATACACCGTTTGTTGCAATATGCTTGGGACAACAGTACATTTTCAGGCAGACAAACTTTCGAAATTACAGTAGTTACAATTTTCAACAACAGATGCCGCTGCGGTCTGGGAAACTCTATAGTAAGATATTTTCCACATATCCACCATGCGTAGCAATAATATGGCGTAGTCTCTGAATGAAATTACCCGAAACCTTTGACAACGTGTCTGGCGGAATGGCTTCACATGCAGATGAGATGTACTGCTTCAGCTGTTCAATTGTTTCTGGATTCTGGCGGTACACCTGGTCTTTCAAGTGTCCCCACAGAAAGAAGTCACAGGGGTTCATGTCTGGCGAATAGGGAGGCCAATCCACGTCGCCTCCTGTATGTTTCGGATAGCCCAAAGCAATCACACGATCATCGAAATATTCATTCAGGAAATTAAAGACGTCGGCCGTGCGATGTGGCCGGGCACCATCGTGCATAAACCACGAGGTGTTCGCAGTGTCGTCTAAGGCAGTTTGTACCGCCACAAATTCACGAAGAATGTCCAGATAGCGTGATGCAGTAATCGTTTCGGATCTGAAAAATGGGCCAATGATTCCTTTGGAAGAAATGGCGGCCCAGACCAGTACTTTTTGAGGATGCAGGGACGATGGGACTGCAACATGGGGCTTTTCGGTTCCCCGTATGCGCCAGTTCTGTTTATTGACGAAGCCGTCCAGGCTTCGTCAGTAAACCAAATGCTGCCCACATGCATATCGCCGTCATCAATCCTGTGCACTATATCGTTAGCGAATGTCTCTCGTGCAGCAATGGTAGCGGCGCTGAGGGTTTGCCGCGTTTGAATTTTGTATGGATAGAGGTGTAAACTCTGGCGCATGAGACGATACGTGGACGTTGGCGTCATTTGGACCGCAGCTGCAACTCGGCGAACGGAAACCCGAGGCCGCTGTCGGATCACCTGCTGCACTAGTTGCGCGTTGCCCTCTGTGGTTGCCGTACGTGGTCGCCCTACCTTTCCAGCACGTTTATCCGTCACGTTCCCAGTCCGTTGAAATTTTTCAAACAGATCCTTTATTGTATCGCTTTTCGGTCTTTTGGTTACAATAAACCTCCGTTGAAAACTTCGTCTTGTTGCAACAACACTGTGTTCTAGGCGGTGGAATTCCAACACCAGTAAAATCCTCTGTTCTAAGGAATAAACCATGTTGTCTACAGCACACTTGCACGTTGTGAACAGCACACGCTTACAGCAGAAAGACGACGTACAGAATGGCGCACCCACAGACTGCGTTGTCTTCTATATCTTTCACATCACTTGCAGCGCCATCTGTTGTTGAAAATTGTAACTACTGTAATTTCGAAAGTTTGTCCGCCTGAAAATGTACTGTTGTCCCAAGCATATTGCAACAAACGGTGTATTTCTATCGCTGCTCGTTTAGTTTTTATTGCCGTTTCAAATATACCGGTCATTTTTGAAACACCCTGTATCTAGGGTGTAAGCGAGTCCACAGCGGCCTGTGTTGTCTGGCTACGGGACCGTGTGTTGCGGCTGGCGGAAGCGGCCCTGTCCGCTACGTAAGTACGTGTCCGGAGGCCGGCGGTAATTGCTACCGCGGCGGGCGAGGCTAGGAATTAACGCCGGTGGAGTGCAGCCCGCGGCCTGTTGTGGCACGTGGTGGCCTGCGAAGGAACACGTCTCGCAGGTGGCTGTTGAGGCTGGACTGCCGATGGTGCACGTGGTATTCGGGGCTCCATATGGGGCCGCGAGAGACTGCACAGGTGACCATCTTTACAGAGGCCCGTCTGTACATACCTGCCTCTGTACGGACGCCCGTCAACAGACTCGTACGGTGCGGGCAGTACGTCATGTTCCTTGCACACACGGCTCGCTTTGCTTCCTTCAGGCGAACAGCGAAGTACGTGTTGGCAATAATTAAACTTCCGCTAATTGAGAGGTTCCCCATGAAAAACGAGTGATCGTAGGACAATGAAAATTTGTGTAACCATTCGCGAGAACATGTGGAATATAAATAATGAATAAAATATTAAAATAAACGCATTTAACATTCCACATGAGGAGGTAACATTTGTTAACTGTATACCATATTTGCGTTCAAGGTTACAAAGATTGCTCATCGCATCCACGAGAGCCTGGAACCGCACTAGACATATCATTTCACGATTATTCATAGCACTTTTCGACTGGTGGACGACAGGAAGTTCTGCTGCCGTGACACACCTCGTACAGTGCTTGAAGACTGCCTATAGCGTCCAGTATTTTTAGCCATAGAAACAGTATCGTCTTCAATTATTTATGGCGCAATTGGGCCTCGGCCTCTCCAGGAGCAATTCCCAAATCTCCAGTTATTTCGAACTTTCGAATTGTGTTATTCGACCCCGGTGCGGAAAGAGGGCCTCTCCGTATTCCTTTAAAGCGTCCATACTCAAGAAGAGCAGCATTACAATCGCTGTGGTTTTGATAAAACAGCTTTACGAGTAAGCCCTGCTCACCTTGACCAACCCTTTGTCGACTGCCTGCATTGTAATACACACTGGTGCTTGTTCCAATCCTACAGAGCCATACCAGCACCTGTACATAAGAGCAAGTCATGACACTAACACTACTAATTCGTTCAAATGGCTCTCAGCACTATGGGGCTTAACATCTGAGGTCATCAGTCCCCTAGAACTTAGAACTACTTAAACCTAAGTAACCTAAGGGCATCACACACATTCATGCCCGAGGCAGGATTCGAACCTGCGACCGTAGCGGTTCCGCGAGTCCAGACTGAAGCGCCTAGAATCGCTCGGCCACTCCGGCCGGCACCCTACTAACAACGCATATTCTACACAGTCTGAACACCGTTTCTATGAAGCTCGGTAACCACAAGGTAAAAGGTTTATCGTCTATACTGGCCCAAGCAGTTAAAGTTTAATTGTAACTACCCTGTATTTTTGGGCTCGTAATCTATATTATTAAACGACTAGTACGGGTCATGGTCTCCCTGTTCTAGTTGCTGGCCGCGTGTCCAACGGCTACCAGGAAAAAAAATTCTCATTACCATGTACACTTACTGATCGAATTTAAAAATTTAAAATGTTGCTGAAAAGCTTTTAATAGATCGTTACGGTTCCTAGGATTGAAACAGAATAGTTTTATAGGACACAAGTTATAACTAAAAACATCAACTGTGCGAAGCCTTTACCTACCAATATACACTCCTGGAAATGGAAAAAAGAACACATTGACACCGGTGTGTCAGATCCACCATACTTGCTCCGGACACTGCGAGAGGGCTGTACAAGCAATGATCACACGCACGGCACAGCGGACACACCAGGAACCGCGGTGTTGGCCGTCGAATGGCGCTAGCTGCGCAGCATTTGTGCACCGCCGCCGTCAGTGTCAGCCAGTTTGCCGTGGCATACGGAGCTCCATCGCAGTCTTTAACACTGGTAGCATGCCGCGACAGCGTGGACGTGAACCGTATGTGCAGTTGACGGACTTTGAGCGAGGGCGTATAGTGGGCATGCGGGAGGCCGGGTGGACGTACCGCCGAATTGCTCAACACGTGGGGCGTGAGGTCTCCACAGTACATCGATGTTGTCGCTGGGCTACGGTCCCGCACACCGTTAGGCCGTCTTCCGCTCACGCCCCAACATCGTGCAGCCCGCCTCCAGTGGTGTCGCGACAGGCGTGAATGGAGGGACGAATGGAGACGTGTCGTCTTCAGCGATGAGAGTCGCTTCTGCCTTGGTGCCAATGATGGTCGTATGCGTGTTTGGCGCCGTGCAGGTGAGCGCCACAATCAGGACTGCATACGACCGAGGCACACAGGGCCAACACCCGGCATCATGGTGTGGGGAGCGATCTCCTACACTGGCCGTACACCACTGGTGATCGTCGAGGGGACACTGAATAGTGCACGGTACATCCAAACCGTCATCGAACCCATCGTTCTACCATTCCTAGACCGGCAAGGGAACTTGCTGTTCCAACAGGACAATGCACGTCCGCATGTATCCAGTGGCACCCAACGTGCTCTAGAAGGTGTAAGTCAACTACCCTGGCCAGCAAGATCTCCGGATCTGTCCCCCATTGAGCATGTTTGGGACTGGATGAAGCGTCGTCTCACGCGGTCTGCACGTCCAGCACGAACGCTGGTCCAACTGAGGCGCCAGGTGGAAATGGCATGGCAAGCCGTTCCACAGGACTACATCCAGCATGTCTACGATCGTCTCCATGGGAGAATAGCAGCCTGCATTGCTGCGAAAGGTGGATATACACTGTACTAGTGCCGACATTGTGCATGCTCTGTTGCCTGTGTCTATGTGCCTGTGGTTCTGTCAGTGTGATCATGTGATGTATCTGACCCCAGGAATGTGTCAATAAAGTTTCCCCTTCCTGGGACAATGAATTCACGGTGTTCTTATTTCAATTTCCAGGAGTGTATATCGAGCGGATATACGTTTACGGGTATGGAGACAACTTCTTGAATCCATGGACCCTGGCCGGCCGCTGTGGCCGAGTGGTTCTCGGCGGTTTTGTCTGGAACCGCGCTGCTGCTACAGTCGCAGGTTCGAATCCTGTCCCGGGCATGGGTGTGTGTGATGTCCTTAAGTTAGTTAGCTTTAAGTAGTTACAAGTCTAAGGACTAATGAGCTTACATGTTAAGTCCCACAGTGCTTAGAGCCCGTTGAACCATGGACCCTGCATGTCAGTAGGGAACTGTTCAAGCTGATGGAGGCTCTGTAATGGCGTTGGGCGTGTGCAGTTGGAGGGACATGTGATCCCTGATACATCTGGATACGATTCTGACAGGTGACATATACGTAAGCATCATGACTGATCACCTGCATCCATTCGTGTCCATTGTGCATTCCGACGGACGTGAGCAATTCCAGCAGGACAATGCGACACCCCACACGTCCAGAATTGCTACAGAGTGGCTCCAGGAACACACTTCCGCTGACCACCAAACTTCCCAGGCATGAACATTATTGAGCATATCTGGGATGCCTCGCAACGTGCCGTTCAGAAGAGATGTCCAACCCCTGGTACTCTTACAGATATATGTACAGCCCTGCATTATTCAAGGTGTCAATTCCCTCCAGCACTAGTTCAGACATTAGTCGAGTTCATGCCGCGTCGTGTTGCGGTAGTTCTGCGTGCTCGCAGGGTCCCTAGATGATATTAGGCAGGTATAGCTATATTTTGTAAACATGGGGATAATGTTAGCAGAAAAAGAATAAGTCACGAAACTCTGTCTCCGACGTCCGACTAGGCAGTGGAGTATTCCACCGGATGCACCTTAGATGCGCAACGCGATTCTGGATGAAACGTCAGGAATGAGTTTCATAGTTGACGACCATACAACTTGGAAAATTCACCGATATCAAATTTAGTTGTTCTGCATTGTTATTATTATTAATTTATTGACATTTTCCTCTATAAAAAGGCTTTTCTCCAACATAACAAATACGCGGAAATTATTACATGTGTTACATAAGACCTTAATTTATCTCGGCTTCCCCCGTTAGGTTTGTGTGTGTGTGTGTGTGTTGTCCTTAGCGTAAGTTGGTTTAAGTTAGATTAAGTACTGCATAAGCTTAGGGACCGATGACCTCTGCAGTTTGGTCCCATAAGACCCTACCACAAATGTAAAAAAAAAAAAAAAAAAAAAAATTAATTTATCTCCTTAGGACGTCCCTCCAGGTGTTTCGATATCTTCTTTCTCTGCGCCAAGTCTTCTCATTCTTAGTTTCACATATGCGAGCCAGTTGGTCATAGGGCGATCTCTTCTCTTCTTTCCCTCAGGTTCCAATTCCAGGATCATTTTCGGTATTCTCGCTTCCTCCATTTTATTTAGATGCCTATATCATTGTAACTTCCTTTTACCCTTAACGTCATATACACATTCTCTCACTTCCATTCCCTTTATTATTTCGTCGTTTCTTATTTTCTTTTTTTCTAGAAATTCTTGTTGATCTTCTCCAGAAGTCCATTCCTACTGCTTGCGGTGTTTTTTACATTTT
The DNA here is from genome assembly GCF_023864275.1 of Schistocerca cancellata. NCBI lineage: Eukaryota > Metazoa > Arthropoda > Insecta > Orthoptera > Acrididae > Schistocerca > Schistocerca cancellata. Next base: position 1,209,323,066 of record NC_064626.1, read on the forward strand.
TCAGACGTAAATGTTGTGTTAGATACCGATAAGCTATAAATTTGTGTGACTTATCACGTAACAGAAATAAGCATTAAAAGCAATGAATGAATGTTATATAACAGTTTGAGAACATAAACATATAGCTACATTTTCGCTACGTCACAGGCAAAGTGAAGGAGTTAGTGTTGTCCGTGTTTCTGGCTAGTTGTGACGCACGCAATGTAACGGGGAAGCGAGTGTCTACAGGAGCAGCAGCCTCGCCTCGCCTCAGCTCAGCTCACGCGAGCGCCGCGGTGCAGCGCGAGATGCGTGCAGGGCCGGCCAAGGCCGCAGCGGCCAGTCCTTGCAGAGGTCACCACAAGGTCGTTGCCAGCCGTGGCCCCGCTGCCCTATCGGAATTTACTGCCGCGCCTTTACGGCTGCCATCACGGGACCCACTTACTGCTGCCACTGCCGTTTTACCAGCGCCGCCTTGAGCCGTCGCCACACGGAGCGTGATGTCGAACGTTAACGTTGAACGTGCCGAGATCAACGTGCTGCTGAACGCTCAGGACCGATGCGACTTGTACATACGGTACGTGGGCCACAACGTGTTATACGCGATAGCAACGCACTCCAGCGGCAGTCGAGGGATGTTTCTAGTTCGTAAATCAGACTGTTTACTCAACGGGCGCCCGTACAAATCCCACGTTAGTTCTATTAAAACGCACATTTCCTCCATCGTCCACGAAAAGGAAAGTACCATGTCCAATCAGTACAAACAGTGCGGTACAAATTTGGAATACTTCTCCGCATAAAATAAACATTATTTCATTATTCCCACATTTTAGTAAAACTCTAAGGTCAGTCTTACTTGATCACTGTTCCTACCCAGTAGCAGAATCTTTGCAACATGTGAATTACGAAGCGTAAAAGAAAAAGGAGAAAAATATCTTTATACAAGTAGCGAAAGCTGTCCTGTAGATTAAGCAAAAAAATGGTTCAAATGACTCTGAGCACTATGGGACTCAACTGCTGTGGTCATAAGTCCCCTAGAAGTTAGAACTACTTAAACCTAACTAACCTAAGGACATCACACACATCCATGCCCGAGGCAGGATTCGAACCTGCGACCGTAGCGGTCGTGCGGTTCCAGACTGTAGCGCCTTTAACCGCTCGGTCACTCCAGCCGGCGTAGATTAAGCCAATCGAACAAAGTCACCCCTCAAAAACAGGTGACCTTATATTTACATAACATTAAATATTATATCATACACTTATATTAAACTAATAATAAAGTATCAGAACCTAATTATTACGCGAATGTTAGGAAAAAATTTTGTAGTGTTCAGACGTGAATCACCGCCCCAATAAAGGTCTAATCAGCAGTAAGCGACCCTACTTTTTTTTTAAATTCTCATTTTGTTCGTTTTCGTTCGTTGCATTTGCTCGGGGCGGACGTCGCAAAGCACCCGTTTCACTTCCTCGTTGATCCATTAACTCAGTTTTTTTATCACAGAGGGCGGGGAAACCCCTGACCGAACACACCGTGCCGACTACTCTATCACGCTAAACCAATAACATACAGTCTTTATCTAATCATATTATGTTACCCTTTGCTGAAAACGTTAATCGTAGATATTTATTTCACTAATTGAAATTTAATTATAACAAATTGTACCATGAACAATGCGTTATGGGTGGATCTTCAGTGTGTCTCTGCCTTCAAATAGCCTACTCTCATAATACGCAAGTTACAACAATTCTTTTGCCACTAATATGATGTTTCACATTATTTTATTGGAACGAATCACACAGTTAACAACGGGTTTTCCAGTGATTCTCAATTTGCTGGTGCTCAGAAACGGCATATATACAGGGTGTTTCAAAAATGACCGGTATATTTGAAACGGCAATAAAAACTAAACGAGCAGCGATAGAAATACACCGTTTGTTGCAATATGCTTGGGACAACAGTACATTTTCAAGCGGACAAACTTTCGAAATTACAGTAGTTACAATTTTCAACAACAGATGGCGCTGCAAGGAATGTGAAAGATATAGAAGACAACGCAGTCTGTGGGTGCGCCATTCTGTACGTCGTCTTTCTGCTGTAAGCGTGTGCTGTTCACAACGTGCAAGTGTGCTGTAGACAACATGGTTTATTCCTTAGAACAGAGGATTTTTCTGGTGTTGGAATTCCACCGCCTAGAACACAGTGTTGTTGCAACAAGACGAAGTTTTCAACGGAGGTTTATTGTAACCAAAGGACCGAAAAGCGATACAATAAAGGATCTGTTTGAAAAATTTCAATGGACTGGGAACGTGACGGATGAACGTGCTGGAGAGGTAGGGCGACCGCGTACGGCAACCACAGAGGGCAACGCACAGCTAGTGCAGCAGGTGATCCAACAGCGGCCTCGGGTTTCCGTTCGCCGTGTTGCAGCTGCGGTCCAAATGACGCCAACGTCCACGTATCGTCTCATGCGCCAGAGTTTACACCTCTATCCATACAAAATTCAAACGCGGCAACCCCTCAGCGCCGCTACCATTGCTGCACGAGAGACATTCGCTAACGATATAGTGCACAGGATTGGTGACGGCGATATGCATGTGGGCAGCATTTGGTTTATTGACGAAGTTTATTTTTACCTGGACGGCTTCGTCAATAAACAGAACTGGCGCATATGGGGAACCGAAAAGCCCCATGTTGCAGTCCCATCGTCCCTGCATCCTCAAAAAGTACTGGTCTGGGCCGCCATTTCTTCCAAAGGAATCATTGGCCCATTTTTCAGATCCGAAACGATTACTGCATCACGCTATCTGGACATTCTTCGTGAATTTGTGGCGGTACAAACTGCCTTAGACGACACGGCGAACACCTCGTGGTTTATGCACGATGGTGCCCGGCCACATCGCACGGCCGACGTCTTTAATTTCCTGAATGAATATTTCGATGATCGTGTGTTGCTTTGGGCTATCCGAAACATACAGGAGGCGGCGTGGATTGGCCTCCCTATTCGCCAGACATGAACCCCTGTGACTTCTTTCTGTGGGGACACTTGAAAGACCAGGTGTACCGCCAGAATCCAGAAACAATTGAACAGCTGAAGCAGTACATCTCATCTGCATGTGAAGCCATTCCGCCAGACACGTTGTCAAAGGTTTCGGGTAATTTCATTCAGAGACTACGCCATATTATTGCTACGCATGGTGGATATGTGGAAAATATCGTACTATAGAGTTTCCCAGACCGCAGCGCCATCTGTTGTTGAAAATTGTAACTACTGTAATTTCGAAAGTTTGTCTGCCTGAAAATGTACTGTTGTCCCAAGCATATTGCAACAAACGGTGTATTTCTATCGCTGCTCGTTTAGTTTTTATTGCCGTTTCAAATATACCGGTCATTTTTGAAACACCCTGTACATACAGGCTTGGAATGAATGCCAATATGGCGCCTCATAACTCTGTACTGAAGGGAGACGGCGTGCGTGTGAGGTAGGTGGCGTTGTGCCATCTCATTGGTCAACGCTCAGACGCACGCTCAGAATATCTGACATGCCAGATATTGCTCTGCACGTTCGGAAAGACTCCCGAACGTGTTATTCCACGCTATGACGTCAGAAACTCGGCACGCTCAACGCTTAACGTTCGGATGCACGGTCCGTGTGCCGACGGCTTTAGGGGTGTATCTCAGAAGGGAATGATCCAATGCGGCATGTCGATACATGGCCAGAAATTTCTTATACGCGAAGAATACACCCTTTCACAATTTTAGCTGCTGACACGCACTGATTGTATTTTTTCTAAAACGTTGAAAAATGTTGAATTCGTAGCTCGCCAAACATGACACCCCTACCGGAGCTGTAACGAATTGCGCATGAGCAACATGATGGACGCATACCCTTGGTTGACAGCGTGTCGTAACACGACACAGTGGTATCGTAATTTGTAAAGCGAGCTTCAGTTTTCGTTGGCAGTTTCTCTGACACAATTGTTCACATTTGCTGTTCACTCAACTGATTTAACACCCAAAATCAGTTGCTTTTGTGGTAGTGTCAGTGTTAATAATGTAGATAAAACTGATTTAATATTGATTATGTTTAACGCTTAATGCTACGCAGTTGCAAACGCTCTTTTTCTTCGTGAAATATAACAGTGAACTGCTTAAGTGATAGAAAGAAGTAGTAAATGCACGCCAAAACGAAATGCGCAAAACTGTGAAATATTTACTGCACAGGGTAGGCAAGAAGTCCCCCCCCCCCTCCAAATTAATAACCCACATAAACCCCTAAACGTAAATAAAAAGTATGAACAACAATTCTTTAGAGGAGTTTTCTTGAAATATGAAAAATGTAGACCTACCCGTAAGAGGCAGTGCACTGTTACCGTTGGAGATAAATGAGACTAGGATCTCCAAAGCGCAACGGAGATGAACATTGCTGATTTCAAGTCGTCTTCAGCCTGTTTGAACAGATTCAAGAAATCAGACATTTAGAAAGCAGCAAAACAATGACGTTTACGTCAAGTACAAGTGTAGAGGACGTGAAGACAAAGCCTTCTATAGCTGTTTGGTTCAAGAGCACATTCCTTCTTGTTAAACTGTTCTTGATCAGGTCAGTCAGTCTTGCTCTGGGTCTGCTTTGCGCTTTCAAACTTGCAGTCCATCATTAGTTTCGGTCTTTTTCCGTCTTCCATTTTCTTTACATTTGCGAACCATTTTAATATACACTTTTTTATTTTATCATTAAACTTTTTCTACTTCATTTTACATCCCAACATCTTCATTCCTTACTCTGTCTCTCCATGTTTACCGCAACATACTTCTCAGAAATTTCGTGTCGATGGCTTGGATTCTACTCTCTCTACATGTTATTGTCTAGGTCTCTAACGATGCATGTGCCATAAGGGTGTAAAATACGTCTTTCACAGCACTACCTTACACTTTACTGGTGCCTCCCTTCCCCAAACTAAGAACCTCACACACTGAAAATTGCTCTGTTGCACCCCTCTGCTAATTTGTACCTCTATCCTTGCACTCTGCGTTATCTCATTTTCTAAGTATCTGAAATTGTCCACAGTTTCAATTATTTCGATTAATATGGCCAGTTGTTCTTGTATATCGTTACTGTAGGTTCCCCGCAACATAACATCACTGACAAACATCAATTTTAGGAGGTGGTAGCAAAGATTAATTGCAATAAAACATTCCATGTAAAATGTGTCTTATTTTAATATTGGTTACAGAGATGCCGCTGTTTAAAGAGACAACTTGTGAAGTTACGATAGAGTTTACGTAGTTGAATTTTTCATCTATGATTCTGAACTGTTGGTGAGTTCCGCAGTATTGTTTAAGCATGCCGTACGTATTTACAGATGCTGAATCTCCCGTTAAGGTATTTTTGTACGTGTTTCGTAATGCTGCTGCTAGTAGAGAATAGATAACTGTCTCCTAAGCAAAAAAAGTCTTGATCACAAATTTCTTTTAGTCGGAGTGACCGGTTTCAGTCCTTGAGGATCATCTTCAGACTCCAGAACGGCAGGTGGACTGCCATGGAGCAGGCTGCAGGATCCACGACGCTGAGCCAGAAATGCCTCTGTGTTCCTTTACCTTCCCTAAAGCCATACTAAACGTCTCCTAACAGACCATCAGTTTTCTTTTCCACTCTTTTCATGTTATTCCTCTCAGCAGCTTGGAAGCATAAGCTGTTAAACTGATTCTGCAATAGTTTTCACACCTATCTGCCCTCGAAATATTTGCAATTGTGTGGGTGATATTTTTCCGACAGTCTGATGGTACGTCACCAGTCTGATAGAGTACACATTAACTTGAACAGTCGTTTGGTTGTCATTTCGCCTAGAAATCCCAGAAATTTCGATGGAATGTTATCTATCCCTTCTGCTTTGTTTGATCTTAAGTCTTCAAGAGCTCTTCTAAATTCTGAATCTAATAATGCATCACCTAAGTCTCAATTATCGACTACAGTTTCTTCTTCTGTCAAGTCATCAGACAAGTCCCCCCCCCCCCCCCCCCCCCCGTCACAGAGGCTTTCAATGTACTTTTTTCCTGTGCTTTTAACACTGGAGTTCTCACTGGACTCATCATGTTATCAACCTCACCTTCAGTTTCAACGAAACTTGTTTCGACGTTTCTGTACGCTGAGTCACTCTTTCCGGCGATAATTTCTTTTTACGTTTCTTCACATCTTTCCTGCAGCCATTTCGCTTTGGATGTCCTGCACTTCTAATTTACTTCATTACTAAGTTATTTACATTGCTCTGTTCCACTTTTTTCCCTGAATATTTTTGTACGTCCGCCTTTCATCTATGAGTTTAAGTATTTCTTTTGTTACGCTTGGTTTCTTCCCAGTTATCATCCTTGTACTCATGTGTCCCTGTCCAGTATCTGTGGCTGCCGTTTTTGGAGATGTCTACTCTTCTTCAACTGAACTGCCTACTGTGATATTCCCTGTTGCCGTATTCACATCCGTAGCGAACTTTAAATTCTTCAGTACGTCAGTATCCCACTACCTTCCACACGGATTCATCCGCAAAATTCTCTTGAATTCTAGTCTACTCTTCATCATTAGTAAATTGTGATCTGAATCTACATGTGCTCCTGGGTACGCCTACAACGCAGTTTTCCCAGAGAGTCAGTTACCGAAATGTCGGTTTTATTCAGCGACAGTTCAATTGCAATACCTTTTATATATCCCGATAGGGTGCCTCGAGATCTCTATCAAATAAGGGCCACATCCACTGACCACCTTAACCAACAATCTGTCTGATAAACGTGATTTTTAGTATCTTAGCAATATCGCTCCGATAACGGGGCAATTGCGTGGCATCTCAATATGCAGTAAGCATGTACTGCTGAAACGTCAAAATGTCATCCCCCCCTCCCCCCACCACCACCACCATTACCAGCAACAACAAATGTACAAAATGAGCAGTTAATCACATCACTTAATTAGTCTTAGATATCGGGAGGAAGAAGGAATCCGATCACCTGATAATATTGATGGTGTAAGCACTGACAGAAGTCCGGGTGAGGAAAGGAAGTTCTACACCTGCATCTACATCTACATAGATAATCTGCAGGCCACCTTACGGTGTGTGGCGCAGGGTACCCTGTACCATTACGAGTCATTTCCTTTCCTGCTCCACTCGCAAATAGAGCGAGGCAAGAGCTATATCTCCAGGCGACCACTTTAGGTAAACCTATGCCGAAGCATGTCCAAGGAACTAACATCGACAAAATGTAGCCGTGTCACAAAGTCCATTTCTGTTTGGACGTTCATGAGTAGGTAATAACTTATTAATGATGCTGTACCAAGAGTGCGAATTGGGAGACTGATGACTTTCCAACGAACACGCGGTGATAACAGTTCAAAGGGGTAGGGGCAGACCACTCCTTCCCCGCGAGCAAGCAGGAATTGTGTCGTGACCATTTGCCGTCTCGAGATGTCCTTCCCCAAGCACCTCACCGCGATACAAAATGCTCGAACGTGATACAATTTAAAATGAATGCGAACTATGTCAACAGGCGAAGCAGGGTTCACTGGTTATACGACAGAGAAGGGTCGTGACCTGATAGTATGCAGTTCACGGATAAAAGTCAGTATCATGCGCCGGATATACAATGCAAACGCCTTGCGTGTGGTATATGAGAGAGTCAAGCTTCAAGCTTTCGTCCGTGCGCGATGTCGTCAGAGCTTCTAACGTAGTTGAAATACATGGCTTTTCCATATAAATCGGCAAGACAGTTGCCGCAGTTTCGTCGCTACTATTCTGGGAAGAGGAAAGTTCTGCGCTATATACGAGAGGGCTGAATGAAAAGTAATGCCTCCACCTTCGTTCATTGGGCTTCGATGGGAATATTTTAATAAATCAAACAGAGAAATTATCCTTAGAATGCGATCTTTAATTATCATTATTCACTTTTCGACATAATTACCAGCCGACTGGATACCTTTCTGTCAACGATGAACAAGTTTTCTGAAGCTGTCACGGAAGAAGTCTCCGCAACCACAGTCTCACAGTTCTCTCAACGTCTTCATCTACATCTACATCTACATTTCTACTCCGCAAGCCACCCAACGGTGTGTGGCGGAGGGCACTTTACGTGCCACTGTCATTACCTCCCTTTCCTGTTCCAGTCGCGTATGGTTCGCGGGAAGAACGACTGTCTGAAAGCCTCCGTGCGCGCTCTGATCTCTCTAATTTTACATTCGTGATCTCCTCGGGAGGTATAAGTAGGGGCAAGCAATATATTCGATACCTCATCCAGAAACGCACCCTCTCGAAACCTGGCGAGCAAGCTACACCGCGATGCAGAGCGCCTCTCTTGCAGAGTCTGCCACTTGAGTTTGTTAAACATCTCCGTAACGCTATCACGCTTACCAAATAACCCTGTGACGAAACGCGCCGCTCTTCTTTGGATCTTCTCTATCTCCTCCGTCAACCCGATCTGGTACGGATCCCAGACTGATGCGCAATACTCAAGTATAGGTCGAACGAGTGTTTTGTAAGCCACCTCCTTTGTTGATGGACTACATTTTCTAAGGACTCTCCCAATGAATCTCAACCTGGTACCCGCCTTACCAACAATTAATGTTATATGATCATTCCACTTCAAATCGTTCCGCACGCATAATCCCAGATATTTTACAGAAGTAACTGCTACCAGTGTTTGTTCTGCTATCATATAATCATACAATAAAGGATCCTTCTTTCTATGTATTCGCAATACATTACATTTGTCTATGTTAAGGGTCAGTTGCCAATCCCTGCACCAAGTGCCTATCCGCTGCAGATCTTCCTGCATTTCGCTACAATTTTCTAATGCTGCAACTTCTCTGTATATTACAGCATCATCCGCGAAAAGCCGTATGGAATTTCCGACACTATCTATTAGGTCATTTATATATATATTGTGAAAAGCAATGGTCCCATAACACTCCCCTGTGGCACGCCAGAGGTTACTTTAACGTCTGTAGACGTCTCTCCATTGAGAACAACATGCTGTGTTCTGTTTGTTAAAAACTCTTCAATCCAGCCACACAGCTGGTCTGATATTGCGTAGGCTCTTACTTTATCAGGCGACAGTGCGGAACTGTATCGAACGCCTTCCGGAAGTCAAGGAAAATAGCATCTGCCTGGGAGCCTGTATCTAATATTTTCTGGGTCTCGTGAACAAATAAAGCGAGTTGGGTCTCACACGATCGCTGTTTCCGGAATCCATGTTGATTCCTACATAGTAGATTCTGGGTTTCCAAAAACGACATGATACTCGAGCAAAAAACATGTTCTAAAATTCTACAACAGATCGACGTCAGGGATATAGGTCTATAGTTTTGCGCATCTGCTCGACGACCCTTCATGAAGAGTGGGACTACCTGTGCTCTTTTCCAATCATTTGGAACCTTCCGTTCCTCTAGAGACTTGCGGTACACGGCTGTTAGAAGGGGGGGCAAGTTCTTTCGCGTACTCTGTGTAGAATCGAATTGGTATTCATCAGAAGCATAATGATGTCCCCGCAGATCGTCTTTCATTATCGGGAACAGATGGAAGTCAGACGGTGCTAAATCTGGACTGTATGGAGGATGCCGTACGGTGGTGAGACTTAGTCTCTTAAGTTCTGCTGTGGTGGCACGTGAAGTATGTCGTTTGGCATTGTCATACTGTTTCCCTTTTCCTTTCGGACCCTTGTTAGCCATCGTTTCAGAGTTCGCTTGTGATGTAACACTCTGAAATTATTGTTGTTCCACGATCAAGGAAATCAACATGGATAACACCGTCTGCATTCCAGAACACTGTGGCCATGATTTTTCCAGCTGAGGGATGCGTCTTGAGTTTCCTTTGCTGCGGCGAGTCTTTAAACATACTCGCCCAACGACGCACAGTACTCGCGTCAACACAATCACCATAAATTGCTCTCGTTCTCTCACGAATCTCCTTCGGGGTGACACCTTCTGCTGTCAAGAATTCAATGACTGCACGTTGCTTCAATCCTATTGACCGACCGTCTGCGCAGTGTTCCGTGCTTTACACTGTAGCAACACAACCGTTCAATGCTAAGGCTTCCCGCCACCTTAAGTTGTAGAGAAGAGGCTACGAAGAAGCCAGTACCTGCCGCATACCAATACTGCCAACTGTTGAAGAGTTACGAAGGTGGAGGCATTACTTTTCAGTCAACCATCGTAATACAAAATGGTTCAAATGGCTCTAAGCACTAAGGAACTTAACATCTGAGATCATCAGTCCCCTAGACTTAGAACTACAGGGCTATTACAAATGATTGAAGCGATTTCATAAATTCACTGTAGCTCCATTCGTTGACATACGGTCACGACACACTACAGATACGTAGAAAAACTCATAAAGTTTTGTTCGGCTGAAGCCGCACTTCAGGTTTCTGCCGCCAGAGCGCTCGAGAGCGCAGTGAGACAAAATGGCGACAGGAGCCGACAAAGCGTATGTAGTGCTTGAAATGCACTCACATCAGTCAGTCATAACAGTGCAACGACACTTCAGGACGAAGTTCAACAAAGATCCACCAACTGCTAACTCCATTCGGCGATGGTATGCGCAGTTTAAAGCTTCTGGATGCCTCTGTAAGGGGAAATCAACTGGTCGGCCTGCAGTGAGCGAAGAAACGGTTGAACGCGTGCGGGCAAGTTTCACGCGTGGCTCATGCCACAACTGGAGACCGACAGCGCCGACTTAATGTTTCAACAGGATGGTGCTCCACCGCACTTCCATCATGATGTTCGGCATTTCTTAAACAGGAGATTGGAAAACCGATGGATCGGTCGTGGTGGAGATCATGATCAGCAATTCATGTCATGGCCTCCACGCTCTCCCGACTTAACCCCATGCGATTTCTTTCTGTGGGGTTATGTGAAAGATTCAGTGTTTAAATCTCCTCTACCAAGAAACGTGCCAGACCTGCGAGCTCGCATCAACGATGCTTTCGAACTCGTTGATGGGGACATGCTGCGCCGAGTGTGGGAGGAACTTGATTATTGGCTTGATGTCTGCCGAATCACTGAAGGGGCACATATCGAACATTTGTGAATGCCTAAAAAAACTTTTTGAGTTTTTGTATGTGTGTGCAAAGCATTGTGAAAATATGTCAAATAATAAAGTTATTGTAGAGCTGTGAAATCGCTTCAATCATTTGTAATAACCCTGTACTTAAACCTAACTACCCTAAGGACATGACAGACATCCTAGAACCGCTCGGTCACAGCGGCCGTCCCTCTTAATACACCTTACACAAAAGATATGTATCCAGTACCCGTTCACAGTGGTAAGCGAGCGCCGTTCTTGTTGCAGTATGGCACCCTGAATTTTATGGGTAAGTGATTTCTAATTCTGAGCCACTAACTTCAGTAGTCAACGACAAACGACAACCCCCCCGAGGACGTATGCCGAAACTCGAAACCTTCCCAGGAAAAGGTAGAGTAACTCGAGGATTTTGTATTGACTTCATTTAAGCGCGCACCTGAAGTACGACAAAAACTATGAATTATCATTCATAAGAGGGGATTCCTTCACTTTGACAAAGGAGGACCATCACGTCATTGGCATACAAGCTGACTGTGAGGTCCCCTCTAGAGAGTGTTAAAGCTGACAGTCTATCAACAACGATACAAGAGACACGACAAACAAAGAAGAAGAGAGCGGACTGCCCTGAGGCATTCCCTAACAAAGAACAAGCGGCGGGGACAGCCGATCACTGACCGTCACTGACAATGGCACTGTTCTTGTACAGGTTAGAAATAACGACCTCGCAGGAGCGGTGAACTGAACGGTCTCCAAGAGGCCATCGAGATACGCTTGACTGACGTTATCAAATGCCTTAGAAAAATCTGAGAAGATATAAGCACAATAAATAGATGTAACAAACGCCACCGAAACCAAATCCCTGAATTGCGCCACCGGAGCCAAATTGTACTGCCAGGTAAGCGACATTGATGCAAGCAATAAGGACAATCTGTAGTTCAAAGCCCGCGCAACTATTACGTAGCCAGAACTGATTAGCGTGAGGGGACGAAAATCAGTCGCTGTTAAATGGCTATGAAATTTCTAATCCCCCCTCCCACTGAGATTTAGTGGTACGGTGACCCAGTGGATAGCCCGTCTAAAACTGAACACAAATTAGGCATGAAAACAGGAAGAAAGTATACTAAACTGTGAAAAGAGAAGAAAAATCGAAACAGTGAACTGTTCAAACTTAAAATGTGTAACATCGATTGTATTTCTGTAGCGACGGCGTCCTGGTTACGTGGTCACGGTGTTGAGCGTGAAGGGGGAGAACCACATTCAAATCTCGCTCATGCCCCAATTTTTCTTATTTTTAATAAAATTATGAAGTGACAGTCACTGACGTGTCTTTTCTCTGTATTCAAATTTTTGCCTATGTCATGGTGTAAGGTCCGTTCGCAACAGCGAGGTGTGAGTAAAGGACCTCCAGACGTACGTACGTACCTTCTATCTGTTCTACAAAAGTACCACTTGTTATGACTCTTGCAATCCATTTTGGAAATTTTGACTCTCGAATTCCTTTGTTGTAACATTGTTCACAACCGTTTATTTGTAATTTTCATTTCCGTGAGAGGTCTCTGCGGCATCTCACCTGCTCTCCCTATTCATCACATTTACTTTCGACGGTAATATGTTCTTGCCAGTGACTTACATTCTATAACGATTTATGGCATTACAATGGACAAGACTACAGAAGGCCAGAAGACACGTCAACGACCATACGGAAAGTTCATGATTTTGTGAAATATATATGCGCATTGACTGGAATACTCTCTCTCAAATTCTGAAGGTGGCACGGGTAAAATACAGGGAGCGAAAGGCTATTTACAATTTGTATAGAAACCAAATAGCAGTTATAAGAGGTGAGGGGCATGAAAGGGAAGCAGTGGTTGGGAAGGGAGTGAGACAGGGTTGTAGCCTCTCTCCGATGTTACTCAATCTGTATATTGAGCAAGCAGTAAAGGAAACAAAAGAAAAAATTCGGAGTAGGTATTAAAATCCAGGGAGAAGAAATAAAAACTTTGAGGTTCGCCAATGACATTGTAATTCTGTCAGAGACAGCTAAGGACTTGGAAAAGCAGTTGAACGGAATGGATAGTGTCTTGAACGGAGGGTATAAGATGAACATCAACAAAAGCAACACGAGGGTAATGGAATGTAGTAGAATTAAGTCGGGTGATGCTGAGGGAATTAGATTAGGAAATGAGACACTTAAAGTAGTAAAGGAGTTTTGGTATTTGGGGAGCAAAATAACTGATGATGGTCGAAGTAGAGAGGATATAAAGTGTAGACTGGCAATGGCAAGGAAAGCATTTCTGAAGAACAGAAATTTGTTAACATCGAGTATAGATTTAAGTGTCAGGAAGTCGTTTCTGAAAGTATTTGTATGGAGTGTAGCCATATATGGAAGTGAAACATGGACGATAACTAGTTTGGACAAGAAGAGAATAGAATCTTTCGAAATGTGGTGCTACAGAAGAATGCTGAAGATTAGATGGGTAGATCACGCAACTAATGAGGAAGTGTTGAATAGGATTGGGGAGAAGAGAAGTTTGTGGCACAACTTGACTAGAAGAAGGGATCGGTTGGTAGGACATGTTCTGAGGCATCAAGGGGTCACCAGTGTGGAGGGCAGTGTGGAGGGTAAAAACCGTAGAGGGAGACCAAGAGACGAATACACTAAGCAGATTCAGAAGGATGTAGGTTGCAGTAGGTACTGGGAGACGAAGAAGCTTGCACAGGATAGATTAGCATGGAGAGCTGCATCAAACCAGTCTCAGGACTGAAGACCACAACAACAACAACATATATGCGCAGGGAGAGATCGGAAGACGGGTCTTCCGCTTTGCAGCCCAACATCGTTACCACACAACCACGACGCTGTGATTCTTGCAATGTGCTGGATGTTGCACATCTTGAGCGTGGGCCGTTCACTGTTTCTATTTTGCTTCTTTTTTTCACAGTTCAGTACACCTTCTTTCTGTTTTCACGCTTGATCTGTATTGACCTGCCCAGTGGGCCATTTTACCACTAAGTATGAGGTGGCTGCGATGAGGAGTTTCCCTTGTTAGGAATGAGAGGCTCACAAGCACAGGCATCCCTACCGCAAAATCTCGTTTAAAATGGAAGTAAAAATCTCAAGGGATACCAGAAATGAAAATAAAATCTTAGGGAAGGTTGTCCGGACCAGGAGTTTATAGGAGGGCGAATAGCCATTAAATTAAACATTTCATCCTCCAGAAAATCCTCTAAAACTCAACGTTCTGATAATCTCATCAAGGGTCGCAAAACTAGCGTCGGAGGGGGCCTGCGCTGTCATCCCCTGCATACAGCTGTGCATAGTACTGATGTAAAGCACGAGTCATTTCACCTTGAGTAGTCATTTGACGGCCATCATTTGCGGTGAGGGAGGTAATAACAGAGCGACGACGACGAGTGTAATGGCGAAGCAGGTGGTACAAGGATGTCCGTTGGTTTACAAGCAGTAAAGACGGGGTCCTGAGCGACCGTACTCTAGGTTCAAATGGCTCTGAGCACTATGGGACTTAACAGCTATTGTCATCAGTCCCCTAGAACTTAGAACTACTTAAACCTAACTAACCTAAGGACATCACACAACACCCAGTCATCACGAGGCAGAGAAAATCCCTGACCCCGCCGGGAATCGAACCCGGGAACCCGGGCGTGGAAAGCGAGAACGCTACCGCACGACGACGAGCTGCGGACCGTACTCTAGGTACGGTGCATCTATTAACAGGTCATGGCTTGTCTCTCAAACGTCTACATGTACTGTTTATTTAAACGTGAAGAAGAATGTTCCGCTTGTCATATCGTTTTTATTTGGCCCCGTTTTCAGGTAGAGAGATAATGCAGTTAGATTGTTATTTGCAAACGATTGTAAATGATCTGAATTTATGGACTACAATTAATTTAACTGCACATCTGGTACCATAAAATCAATTCCTCAAATTTCAGGCCGTAAGATGAAATGGACGCTTTGAGTATCAACTGTCCGCAGCTCGTGGTCGTGCGGTAGCGTCCTCGATTCCCGCTCCCGGGTTCCTTGGTTCGATTCCCGATGGGGTCAGGGATTTTCTCTGCCTCGTGAAGACTGGGTGTTGTGTGATGTCCTTAGGTTGGTTAGGTTTCAGTAGTTGTAAGTTCTAGGGGACTGATGACCATAGATGTTAAGTCCCATAGTGCTCAGAGCCATTTGAACCAATTTGAGTATCAACTGACGTCAGTAGGTCCGAAGATCAAAGCAGAAGACTAACAGGCGCTTTATTTCCATACCTGAAAATAGGAGGGACGAATAAAATGTAATTCCAAGAACCTATAAAAAGGAAATAAAATATGGATATATGTAGAGTCAAGGAATGTCGAAACACGCACATACCAGAAGAAATAATCCGGAATAGCGTAGTAATAATAGCTCTGTATGTGAGTATAATTGTAGTTAGTCGGCAAACCTCGAACTCTTTCGAGGCACCCAGTAACAAGTTGAAAGTCACTTGGAACTTCGCCGGCCGGTGTGGCCGTGCGGTTAAAGGCGCTTCAGTCTGGAACCGCGTGACCGCTACGGTCGCAGGTTCGAATCCTGCCTCGGGCATGGATGTGTGTGATGTCCTTAGGTTAGTTAGGTTTAATTAGTTCTAAGTTCTAGGCGACTGATGACCTCACAAGTTGAGTCGCATAGTGCTCAGAGCCATTTGAACCAACTTCGAACTTTAACTATTTCCTTTTCGTTATATGTCAACAATCATTGCTATTAACATGTCTTTTCACTATGTAGGTGGTGTAAATCACTGTATTTTATCATGATTACTGGATACGGAGGATCTGCTTTACAGTTTCCAGCTACCAGGTCCAAACATTTGTGGCAACGAATGGAACTGAATTGTCCGATACGAGCATGTCGTCTGACTCTAATAACGTCGTCATCGACGACGATACCTTCAAACCTAATTACACTTTTTTAACTGAAGAGCAGAAAAATTCACTTCTGACTGAGCTATTACTCTGTCAGCTATCTGTGTAATTTAACGTGTTTCAACTGCAAGCAAAACAAGTGCGCATTTGAAGTCGTCTTGAGTTCTCTGTTTGTTTAAGTACTGTAGATACTTGTTATCTCTGGGATGAACAAATTCCATTGCATAAACGGCTCGCCATAAGAAACTCTTGTCGTGCATATTCTGCGTTGTCTATTATTTGTTTGCTGTTAAGAACGCTCTGGCGAAGTGTTTACAGATGTTCCGGCAGAGGAGAGAGAACGCAAACGGCGTGTCGAGTGCCTTGGGTACGTGGAGCATTGTATATATGCGACGAGACTACACAGGTGTATATGTCGGGTGTGGTGCTTGAATTCAAGTGAAAGGCATTTGCAAACAATAGTTCTACTGCATCGCAATTCACGCCGGTATCGCGTTACTTAACAAAACGGCTGCCTTTTCCTGTCAGCTCAGTTGTGTACTAACACTGTCCTACTTTACGTGATAGTGGAAACCGAACAAGGAGCGGCGTCGGAGGTGCTGGTCGGTCTTAAAACTTCTACGCAAGCTGGGCATTGTTGCAGGAAGGTTCTATATCGCTGTGCCAATCTACGGGCCTCTGGCCATTGTCCCAGAAAGTTAGCTAAGTGCAGATATCGCTTAACACCGCGGCCGGCTTTGCTGCTGGACGAACAATGTGCTAAATGAGCATTCAGGCCTCAAGTCTCTTACCCTATCCTACGTGTAACCGAAAATCGTGTGTTACTAAGAGTACATTATGCACCTTAGTCTACTTCTGTCAGTCTAAACTGGCTGAAAAACGAAGTTTAGCACGTCGAAGAAATAGTCCAATATAGAGGCAATTTCACACATGCGCATACCATCAGCGAGTACCTATACAGGGAAAAGTCTTAAAACCATCAAAATCTCTCGTATATTCAGGATGAGGAGCTTAAATTTTTCAGCTCGAGTTACTTCTGCCTCATTAAAAGCATTTTTAATCTGTTTGTACCCAGATGAACAGTGACCAACAATTCCTTCTCGAAATTTCAGTAATAACCGGGATTCAGGCATCAAGTTTGTTTTCTTCAATAAAACTACATTCATGCTTATAAATTAAGGATAATTGCAGAATGTGGTGCCACACAACGTGGCACTCAAGGAAGAAAAGTATACCTAGTCTAGCTTCAATATTACAAATACGCCTCAGTTTGTGGATGAACGCAGACTTAGGTTGATAATCATTGTGAATATTTATCAGTACTGTACCCATTGGTGTGAAACTCGTTTTCTACCAATGATTCCCACAGCTACAGGAACACTACTTTAATACCTCTTACACAAAATACTTACGCTGTGCTATCAGACGAAAAGATCAACCTGACACAAACTGTGGGAAGTTTGTTTTACAACCTTCATACCTGGATAAAGAGCTGTTCCTATTTGAGATATCTGTGAACGTTGCTGCATAAGACGCTTTAAGAAGAAACTAAATTCCTTCAGCTACGCCAATGTTTAAAGAAATCGTGTTAAGGGCACTAAATCGTGGTTTGTAAATCGTTTACCAGCCGTACTCTGCCGCATTTCGCTGGTTCGAAAGCAAAAAGCTTACTGACAAATTTGACAGAAGGAAAAGGGGGACGAAATGTCTCCCACTCGAAGGTCATGTTGTTTTACTTAAATGATTACAAAATCGGGTAAAACGAACAATGAGGTTGTCAGTATAAGCGCATTATTGTTGTCAATATGACGTTGCACCGCCCAGGGCCTGTAATGATAAACGGCCCGTTTAGGCCAGACATATTATACACAGAAGTGGAAGAGAGAGCACCACTAAATTCTACAATCCGTATGCATTGCATACACACAGAAATTACTGTTACAGTGTACTTATGGAGCCCAATGAGTGAATTGCATATTTTCCGGTGAGAAAGAGCACTGGCAAACAGTCTTCCCTACATTAGGTTACTTAAACTGGCGTCACTTTGAGCTAGAATTTACGGCCAGCGACTAAGTATAAGGACACTGAGTCGGATGCGGGTTTTGCATCTGTGAAATACTTTCCTTACATTATGGAAGCGAATATTAAATTTGAACTAATATTGCGAAAATTTTGGACTTGCATAGCGTAGAATGAAAATCTTTGTTTATTGCAAAGGAAAAGAATTGATTTTCTAAAACATTCTGTGTCATACACAACTTGAAACAGGTCACGTCGACCAAATCATATGGAAGAACCGACAGCGATGTATATTGGAAGGCAGTAAGATCCCTTGGCTTTTGGTTTGGCAGTATTCGACAGCCATTTCTAGGCGCAAGTAAATGAAGAAAGACAGCGCGTTTTCGTTATCAAGTAACGTCTTCATCAATTACTTTAGTTTTAATGTGATCTACGAGGAATTGCTGATGTTTGATATTAACATGAAAAGGATTCCGTAGACAGGGAAAGAGCTTGTTCTTGGGCAACTACTTCTATAATGACCAAAAGGATTTAAATGATCTTCAAGCACATGTGTTCAAGCAGCGGTATGAAGAAAATGATAGTAATAATAACGGTGATAATTGAATTATCCGGTAACTTCACACTTCACAGTGGATTTTCTCGAACTAAGAAATTTCCTCAATTAGTGAAAATTTCAAAATGGCTTCAAATCGAGGCTATGACGCCTAGAAGAGTCTTTACATCCTGCTGACATGAGAATAGCATAATCTCCACGTCAGAAGCTTGCTTCTACTTAACCATTTAATAGACTCGCGTTTTTTTCCACCGTGACTAGTTTAGTAAGCTAAGCACATCATCCATTACAGCACACTCCTGGGGCTGGGAAATGTGACCACAATGATCTGGTGGAACGAACTATCACAAGTGCAATGCGTGGGTTCAGGCATTTACTTTTAAAAGGCACAAACAGATCTACTTTACCTCTGGTAACCTCAAGAGAAAGCTGTTATAATCCAGAATCCGCAATAAACATCACGTTTCTTCATTCCAAACTGGGCAGAGCCGGTTTACGTTGGAAAATGACATAGGTGGAGGTCAGGGTAAACAGAAATACTGTCATCGGTAAACTTATTTACATTAGAAAATTTTATTTTATTTGATAGCCGTCTAAAGGAACAGGGCTCTTATTTTACTTGTACTTGATTGAACTAGAGACGTTGAAAAATTTGGTGCTGGACTGTGATTCGAATTCGCATCTCCTCTTTCGAGGATCTGAATCTCTCGGAACAGTATAGTTCAATCATTTCATTCCTTTTCCCAAGACTGCAGTCTTCTCTAGGTCTCCTCCAAAGGTAAATATGTAGGTCCGAATCCTGATCCAGTACAAAAATGTTCATAATTTCATTTCAAGCCCTATCACGTGCACACCAGCCTAATAGTGAATATTAACGTGCATTTTTAATGTCTGTACATGTTGCCACCAATTTCTGGACAAACACGCACACATCTTACTGTTGGTGAGTAAGCAATTGATGCTTAAGCAATATTCGTGGACAATAAAGAAGAACGATAGGAGTGCGGTTCGATTGTCGCTCAGGCACAAAAAATTGTGTCCTTATTTTAGATTAAACACCTAGCAGCTGGCAAGAAAAACCGATACGTAACATTTGATTTCACTTAGTTAACAATCCGATTATGTCTTGGGTTCGTATCTCCGTCGCAGAACTTCACATCATGCGCTTCATCTTTAAATTAATATACACTCCGTTACTTCTGAATTGAGGTATATCAGACATCTTTCATGGTTAGTTAACAGGGATGAAAGGGTCTTGATAGGAGTCCCGGTTTATTACAAAAACTGTCGCCTTTTATTTTCAAGTTTAGATTTGGTTACTGATATAGGCGAAAATTTCGGTACTTCATGACTCTTCATGGATAGTCAGAAATATGATTAGATTAGATTAATACTTGTTCCATAGATCATGAATACGGCATTTCATAATGATGTGGAACGAGTCATTTTAATGAAAGATTTCTTTACATACCAGTATTAAATTTCTTTACAACAATTTTTTACCCTCTCTCTCTCTCTCTCTCTCTCTCTCTCTCTCTCACACACACACACACACACACACACACATTCTCTTTTTATTTTTATTTGTTTGTTGTGCTCGACTATCGGCGAGGCACAAAAACGTCCGTGAATGAGTTTCTTAGTTTTGAGTACAGCTACGAAATAAATGTAAAAACAACTATGAGAGTTACTGATTTATGATGCTTAGTAGCAGTCAGTTCTGAGTATTATTAGTAACTAAGCTCCCAGCCCGCTATAGGATCACATCGGTTCGTCTTCTTCCTCCTGGTAATGTAACTGAGATTTGGCAACAAGGCAAGGTATGTTTGGCAACTCTGTGATCGACGAGTTACTTACTGGTGTGCACAGAATTAAGCCTCAAAGTTCACTTGATTTCTCGTGTCATTTCCATTGAACAACCTGAGTTGTTATCGCTTGAGGTGTAACAGAAGATTGTAAATTTACCTTTTAACAGCCCAGCAAAGTCATTGAACGTGGATATCGCAACTAATCTCGTCCTGTAAATAGTGGTTTACGACTTCTAGCCACTTTTGAGCTCGTAAGAGGAAGGCGCAAACCATATCTATCCGCTAGCTCTGTGTTGACGTGCTGACATCTGGAAACGCGACTGTTATGGTTCGCGGTTCCAGCCTCGCTGAATGTAACGTTTTTATCCCTTCTGTGTAAGAGCTGCAAGCAGTCGGATCAAACATCGATAAGCAAATCGTAAGAAAATACTTTCAGCTCATAGTGTAATGGTGGAAACTTACAATGCTGCACAACAAGTAACGCCTCTTTCCGCTGCTGACAAGCAAATTTTGGGTTTCTAGGAATACGTAACTTTATTTATGAAATGCCACGTTTGCATACCTGTTGAGTATGAAACAACATACCATTTAAACACAGACCCCATCGAAATCTAAGTGAATAGTGTTTTACTAATTCGTGTCGATAGAGGCACGCTTGTGTACAGATACTCAGTTTTGTTAAAACAGACTTACTTTCGTCGTAAGGTTATCGTGGGTAGTTTTATTTCATTTCTTACAATACAGTGCACAGTTTTCGTAAGGTTTCTTTTAGTGTTGTTAAAACAATACTAAACATGAGAGAGAAATTAATCATCAACGATATATGCGAATTCTCTGATGTTATCTATAACAGTCTGACAATGCACATGCAGTTTATTGATTACATGCATGTAGAAAACTTGTTCTGAGTTAAAGCTGTCAAACAAGGTTTGAAGAAGAATAAAATGCCACTACTAGACGACAGCTAATGTAGAAAATACTTTTCTGACTATTTTGGCACGATGCGCTCTCCCCATACATAATACAAAAGCTTCGAGCACATCTGCTGCCTGGCCGTCTATTAAACCTGAAAAGAACAAAACGGCGCAGAAGTTAGCCTTTTTTCCACATGCGACTGTTTTGGGTTGAGAAGTGAAGAGAAATAATGCAGTAGCGAATGTAATAGAACACGCGACGTCTTATCAACAGTGCGCGACGCTTACCGTTACGCTACTAGCTGTGACGTAGCTACAGCACCTCTGGAAGTTAACAACAGTTCCTCCAGAACTTCGGCATTCCACAGTGCTGTGAGATAATGCATATGGGCGGATCTAGACTTCTGAGAGACAGACAGTTACAGCATTTCTTTTGCACTGCACGATGGTTTCAACAAACAGATAGCGCAATACAGTAGCTCAAATGGAAAGGAACACTTCCTATTTAAATTTCTGCATCCTACACTCTTGGCAGTTCTGTGTAGGTGGCAGTTACGTTATTTTATTTCGGTGATTACAAAATAGAGTCGAATGTATGCACTGGGTAGCCAAGGCAGCTAGTTCATGGCGATTCGGTCATCCAAGTAAATGAATGTACTGAATATCCTGCAAACCGCTACAGGGCGCCTGTGTGTCAGAATTATCATCTTGTGTGCCGCAGCGGTGTTATGATAGAGAAATGAGTCGTAGAGAAGAGGGTTTGGTGGTCTGTTGGACTGATGATAGTTTAATCTGATGTTGGTCTCGGTTCGATTCCAACTTCTGCCGAGGTTTTTTGATAGGGAGAGGCAGATTCTATTCTCTTCTGGCTACGCCAAGTGAAGAAGGTATAATGGCATTGTGGTCTGAAAATCACATTAAACATGATATTCCTTCTCTACCAAGTAGACGTTAGGTGGAACCACAATAAAGTAAGGAGTGGCTATATGTAGAAACTCTGTCACCAGAAACCTTTCTTATACTAGTTATTTATTTCTAGTGACGAAACAAACCCTGTGTATGATCACAGGACACTTATTCCGTCTTTTATTTGAGCTTCTGTATGTCGATAAAATTGGTTCTGAACTGGGAATGCAACTCAGACCGCCCTTAACGCGGAATTTGATCCCTTCGTGACAACACAGCTCGACTACAACTTGTTGTTTGTTCAAAACTGCAGATTCCTCAACATCTCCACATATTGAGCATGAATGGGTTGGAATCCTGGCCCGGCACTAAACTTTTCACTATGTATTATCAAGCTCTAGCATGAGAACATCTATCTGCTGGTGGATAATAATTTTTATTTTTAATGCATTTTCATTCGTTGTCAACACTAACGATATCTGACGTTTTTGACTCCCAGTGAGACACAGATCTATTTGCGAGATCACTGTAAGTTCAAGGATGTTATTCCGAGCTGGTGGAGAAAAATTCGGTAGCTGACGTCTCTGTGTGTAGTCAACAACGATATGTGTGGGGTTCGATTCCTAGTCAGCACTGAACTCTTTGTCATATTATTTCTAGTTAAAACATGCTCACATATCGCTGCTGGTGGAACAAACCCATACTTAACGTTCCTTTTCTCTAGAATATAACAGCGATATGTGCCGGGTTGGAGTCCTGGAAAGGAAAAAATTAATGTTTCGTCTCTTCAGTTAATACATCTAGCTACTGCCGAGAAAATCCGATATGTCAAAGTTGATTGTGCTTCGATAACAATCCCATTAGGTTCTAGGTTCGAATCCCTGTCCAACACAAAGCTTTACCTCACTGCATTTCAAGTAAGTTACTTGTGAAGAAGCAGTATTTAACATCTCTCGTAGTTCGTTAACGGGGACGATACATGATGGGTCGGAATTCGCGACCGAGAAAATTTTTTACGTTATGTAATTTAAAGTTGATATTTGTTAACAGATACTGTCTAAAACCGAGGTATATCACTCTCTTTATGCCTAGTCAGGAATGACTGTTAATTTCCGTCAGTCACGAAATTTTAGTTTGCATGACCTGGGTTTGAATCCATATGCAGAACGAGTCGGTTCGTCGTGTCATTTGAAGTTCATACATATTCTCAACTAGCTGCTCGTGTATAACGTAAATTTTTAATGACATTTTGTGTCAAATAACAAGTATGGTATGTTACTTTGAAGAGGAAATCATGAATACGACGAACTTACTACGTGCATTACCTATCTGGCGTAATAATGAGAGTGCTAACATTTCAGGTATGTCATTTATTGCAATAAATGCGAGCTTACAAGCCTTAAGGACAGTCTTATCTGTGACGAGGTGTTCGCTGATATTTGTAGTAGCGTGGTATTACTTTACATCCTGAGTTATTGCGATACAGAGCTGTGTTTTCTAGTGGTGACTTGTTGAAACCATTTTCTATAGTCAAACGACTGTATCGAGGAGCGATTAGAGGACCTGCTAGACAGCTGCGTTATGTGGGTTGCATGGGAATCAGGCGAAATGCAATCCAGGTCGTTCGGATACTTTTGAGCATGACTGTACTTCGTTAACAATCCGATTAGGTGCTGGGTTCACATCCCTGTCACAAGCTTTATATGATGGCATTTCAATTTTAAACATGAGCATACCTTGTTCCTTGTGAATGACACCATATTAAACGTCGTTGGGGGTAGTTCCCAGGATGGTAACTGTTATGACAGGATTCCCAGTTCAGTACAAACATTTTTGTTTTCAGGATCGGAATTGATAACTGATACTGGTGCAAACGTCTATACTTCATGTCTCTTTATGCCTAGTGATCCGGTCTCAATAAGGCACAAACAAAGCTTAGCTTAGTTAACAATGGCTGTAGGTGCTAGGTTTGAATCCAGGTCCAGAACGAGGACGTTGGTCATGTCATTTAAAGTTCAAATTTGTGTACACGTAGCTGTTGATGTATTACGAGAACAATGATATTACTGGTGAATCTCTTAATTTTGAAATTTCCTTAGAGTGCTTGTTGCCCTTAATCGCGTTTTTCTACTGGTTCGTCCAATATCCAGTTTCCAGAGCCACTCGCCGTTGAGCGACCTTCAGCACGTGGATGGAGAACCTTTTAGAGAGCGAAAAACTTTTTTCCAATTGCTGTACAGCTTTGTAACTCCATATATTGCCTCAAGTATTTAATTTTGACTAAGGATTACTGTACGATATATGTAAAATAATCCGTTTTCTCAGAACTTTTGGAATGTCACTTGTTGTAATTAAGGTTAGTTTATGAGTGTTATGGGGTGTCTCATCGCTAAGAACGTGTTTTCTAATATGTTTTGTATGACGATATTAGTTGACGCTTAGACTGACTGCCATAAAGACCTTTGGTCTCTTAATAGTCTCTTGCAGTACCCATTGTGTGTAGTCAAACGACTGTACCCCACGGGGTTTTGGTGTTTAGAGGACCTGCAACACAGCTACGTTATGTTGGATGTATTCGTAAGTGACCCACTTTTTTTTGCTGTCAAGTGTACCTCTTCCCTATCACTCTCAGTACTAAATACTGTTTAGTGATGGGATGAGATTCACGAATCACAAGAAGGAAAATTTCAGAAACATGCACTACTGATCAACAGGAAAACCCACATTCGCTTCATCATGTGATCGACCAACGACAGTGGGGTGAGAATGTGTTGGGTGGTATAGTAGGACATAACGAGATCGCCACCTATTTCGTTACGGTACAGTGAATGGAGAAATGTACAATATGCTAGGCGTCCAAAACTGGCACGACGTGAACCCCCTACCACCGAATGTTTTTACTGAGGTGGCCTGCTTGTATGCAGCAAGGACAATGGGTTGAAGCAAGCTATTAACCAATGATGGCAACACAGATTAACAATAAATTACAATAATTTATTAACTGACACTGTACATGAAGTGTCATGAGTGCGAAAATTATGCGTGGGACTGTAGTTACCATGTTCATTTGCACTGAATAATCTTAAAAAATGATCTAGTTCTGAATTCAGTGGATGACGACTAATATGACTAGCAGACTGTCTGATTAGGCTCTTCTGGATGGCGACTGTAGATAGGCCTTACACTACTGAATTAACGACTGACACACTTTATCTCAATGGCGCCGTGTGTCCGCTTATATAGATTGTCGTTTGTCGGATGGTTGTTCACTAGGGAAATATTTGCGTGACGTTGTGAGGAAGCATAACACAGTCTGTGTGGTGATACAACATCCTCATTACTTTCACCGTATCCTCGGATATCCTCGTTTTTTCATGATGTTCCGAAGCGTTTTTCCGTTCACTCTGACAAAAGCCTTCTCGTAATATATGAACGCGCTCTGAGTCTCCATGCTGTATTTCCGTCTCCAACTTTTGTAGTCCTGTCGTTCCCAGTTGCGTGTAATATTGCGGTACATCAATAATGCTCATTTTGGGACGGTCTAATCACAACTGGATAAAATAAAATTTTTGAGCCTTTATTCTTTGCAAGACATCTTCAGTGGCTTGAAATGCGTACATAATTTTGTTTACACTATTTAGTTTATTTTGAAGACCTTGCATATACGGGTTACAAACAGTTCTGGCACGTTTTTGTTTTCTGTGATGTAGTAAGAATTGGAAGTTCTACTTACAGATTTCAGGAATGGATCTACATGCTGTGTTCTGGTATTCCTTTGTTACAGCTGTTCATCGTCTAATAACCGGTATCTGAAATTTCATTTTCACACTTGACAGTACTGCGACTTGGACACTCGTTTCGGTGTTATGTTTTGGATGATGTTCCCAACCGTCGAATCTTACTGCCAATTACTTACTGCTGTTGTTGTTGTGGTCTTCAGTCACGAGACTGGTTTGATGCAGCTCTCCGTGCTACTCTATCCTGTGCAAGCTTCTTCATCTCCCAGTACCTACTGCAATCTACATCCTTTTGAATCTGCTTAGTGTATTCATCTCTTGGTCTCCCTCTACGATTTTTTTCCTCCACACTGCCCTCCAATGTTAAATTCGTGATCCCTTGATGCCTCAGAACATGTCCTACCAACCGGTCCCTTCTTCTTGTCAAGTTGTGCCACAAACTCCTCTTCTCTCCAATTCTATTCAATACCTCCTCATTAGTTACGTGATCTACCCATCTAATCTTCAGCATTTCGAAAGCTTCTATTCCCTTCCTGTCCAAACTATTTATCGTCCATGTTTCACTTCCACACATGGCTACACTCCATACAAATATTTTCAGAAACGACTTCCTGACACTCAAATCTATACTCGATGTTAACAAATTTCTCTTCTTCAGAAACGCTTTCCTTGCCATTGCCAGTCTACATTTTATATCCTCTCTACTTCGACCATCATCAGTTATTTTGCTCCCCAAATAGCAAAACTCCATTACTACTTTAAGTGTCTCATTTCCTAATCTAATTCCCTCACCATCACCCGACTTAATTCAACTATATTCCATTATCCTCGTTTTGCTTTTGTTGATGTTCATCTTATATCCTCCTTTAAAGACACTGTCCATTCCGTTCAACTGCTCTTCCAAGTCCTTTGCTGTCTCTGACAATTACAATGTCATCGGCGAACCTCAAAGTTTTTATTTCTTCTCCATGGATTTTAATACCTACTCCGAATTTTTCTTTTGTTTCCTGTACTGCTTGCTGAATATACAAATTGAATAACATCGGGGAGAGGCTACAAGCCTGTCTCACTCCCTTCTCAACCACTGCTTCCCTTTGATGCCCGTCGGCTCTTATAACTGCCATCTGGTTTCTACATAATGGAAAAACAAAAAGTGGCAGAACTGTATCTAACCTACATCTACAACGTCCTCAATGCATAACTAAATAATGTAAATAAAAGTATGTACACATTCCAGACCACTGAAGACGCATTGCAAAGAATAAAGGCGAAACGTGTATGGCACAAAAACAGTGATTTATTCAGTTGTGATTAAACGGTCCCAAAGTAATAATTATCAAAATACCGGAATTTATGAGAAAAAGTATCACGAAAGCTGTATCTTGAGAATGTCTTTATTCTATCGTGCGACTAGTTACGACGGCGCATTACCGCCATCCTCAGGTTCGACCACTGCCAAAAGAGTATTTGACTTACTTGGCGCATTCACAGTGGGATCCTTGTTACTAGCAGACGTTGGCTAGCTTTCTTCAGGAGTCTGTACTCGACACCGTGTTGTCTTAAATGCATTGGAGTCTACATCCGAAGTCGAGTATAACTCATAATGAAAGCTAGCCGAAGCGTGTTAGTAACAAGGATCCAAGGCTAAACGCGCAAAGGAAATCAAGTACTCTTTCGGCAGTGGTGGGGCCTGGGGATCGCGGTAATGTGCCAAATCAAATGGTTCAAATGGCTCTGAGCACTATGGGACTTAGCCGGCCGATGTGGCCGTGCGGTTATAGGCGCTGCAGTCTAGAACCGCAAGACCGCTACGGTCGCAGGTTCGAATCCTGCCTCGGGCATGGATGTTTGTGATGTCCTTAGGTTAGTTAGGTTTAACTAGTTCTAAGTTCTAGGGGACTAATGACCTCAGCAGTTGAGTCCCATAGTGCTCAGAGCCATTTGAACCACTATGGGACGTAACATCTGAGGTCATCAGTCCTCTAGACTTAGAACTACTTAAACCTAACTAACCTAAGGACATCACACACATCCATGCCCGTGGCAGAATTCGAACCTGCGACCGTAGCGGTCGCGCGGTTCCAGACTGTAGCGCCTAGAACAGCTCGGCCACCCCGGCCGGCGGTAATGTGCCGCTGAAACTAGTCGTTCGATCGAATAAAGACATTCTCAAGATACAGCTGTGGTGGTGCTTTTTCTCAGCTGAAGTACATGCAATAAGATGGACATCCGTAAACTGATCATACCGGAATATATCGTGGTGATTTTCCAGTTGCCACTACAAGAAGCACTTAAAGGCTTATTCCTCTCTAGTTTTCACAGACATTTCCTCCTCCTTTTCTCGGAGTCGTGTTATCTAACCCTGTTAAGGGGCTCCGTAACGCCCTATACTTGCAATGTTAAAATAACGCTTATAAATTACATCTTTCCTCACAAAGTATTAGAGGTAGGAAGTTGAACTTTTTAAAGATTATTTATTGGAATATGGGCTACAACTTAACACAGGAATTTTACAAAATTTTAGTTCAGTTATTAAAGATGATTTTTTTTCAATTGTAATGAAAATTCACAACTTTTTTTACAATTTTTTATTTATATATTCAAAAATATACAGTTTTTTGGAAAAAGGCTGTGTTAAATTATGCAGAAGGTACTGTGTAACATTTACTGAAAGTCTGAAACAAATATGTTTGGAAGATCCTTAGGAAAAATGTAATTAGTATGAGAAAATAAAAGTTTTGGGAATCGAGCGACAAAGATTGGATTAAATTTTTAGTGCATACCAGGTCCATAGGATGGATTATCTTCATCCTCTGCAAACTCCTTCTCCAGCTTCCTCTTGTTCCTCCCCCTGTTTACTCTTGCTTGTATTTCTAGACTCTTTACAGCCCTGTCTGCAGCCCGAAGGCGTTCCTTGTCTAAAGCAAGCATCGCTCGTACCATGTTAGAATGTTATTATTTACAGTAATAACACCTTTGGCTTTCCAACATTTCTCCTTTTCTTAAAAGCCTTCAGAGGATTTCTAATAACTTTACTTTTACTCATTATTATACTTCAACAAAACAGAGACTCAAGAAACAGAATTAATTACGAATATTTTCGAGATAACGACAGAGTAAATAAACATGAAACAATCGACAATCACACCAGCGATATTTATTGAACCATCACAGGTTAGCCACAACACATACTTTATCTCACATCACTAAAATGTACCTGATGAACACGGACGTTAATAATAACACCATTTGACAGCAGTTTAACAGCGCCACAGTGGGTCACGCCCATGTAGAACACATTTCAAAAAAAATTTAAAAATAGTTGTAGTCTTCGGAATTGAATAAATTATATATCTATTAAAAGGTAATAGTCTGCAGATTCAGAAAACGCAAAAAAGTAAAAATTGAACTTTTCATGATTTTGAGCCTTTCCGGAGCCCCTTAATCTGGGGCAGCGACAAAGCAGATGTTAAGGCGTGTCGGGTGGCAGGTGAGGTGCTCCCGCGCCTCTGCCCGGTGCGTGGAGCGGAGCTGCGATCCCGGCGGCCCGGCCGTCAGCCGGCGTCTGCGGAGCCCCCGAGTCGGCTCACTGCGCGCCACAAAGCGGCCGCCGTCCTTTGTAGCAGCCGGCCGTCGACCCGCCCTCGTCTCCGGCGGCCAGTCGCCGCCGGCAGCACGAGCGGGGGCGGCTGCGAAATCCCGCCGTTACTGTCATCACCATTCCGACTCGACACCGTCGCGTTTCTTCTCTGGCGTGCATGCCGTAGGCACCCCGGTTCCGTTCTACTGTAAGTAGGATGTTTATGCTTTCTTATTGGCAACGTTACGTAGCGCTCTATATGAAAATCACTGGCTGTGCTGTGTGCAGTCTGTGGCTAGTTTGCATTGTTGTCTGCCATTGTAGTGTTGGGCAGCGGCAGCTGGATGTGAACAGCGCGTTCTACATGCATGCCACAACTGTTTTACTGTGCAACAATGAAAAACCACAACTACCAAGGAAATTCTCTCTATAATTACGCGCTAGCAATAAACAAAAGCTACACTAAATACACAAACTACAAGAAAAAATCAGAAGATTCCAGTGAGGTATCCTAGGCTAAGGGTCGACAATTGAAACGTCCCCTTAGAACAATTTATACACGACTGTGCTTAACCTGACACACAATATTATTTAGCGCAACGCAATCTATCAAAGATCCCTGCAAAAGAATGGCCCTGAGTAACATTAAACTATACCTTTCACAAATAACCTACCTCACAAAAATCTTCATTACTCGAACTATTGCAATACAGCGAGCGCCACTACTGCGAGCTAAATAAAAGATTCAAACTACGGAAGTCACTAACTACTGATAGGGATAGTTAGCAAATGAAAGATTTTAATAGAGAACAAACACTGTATTTACCTTAATATCATCAAAAGTCATAGTATATGTAATTTCAAAACTCCGCCATTTCCTTCCACACATCCACCACTGCTGGCGGCTCACCTCCAACTGCGCAACGCTACGCGCTGTTCACATCCAGCTGCCGCTGCCCAACACTACAATGGCAGACAACAATGCAAACTAGCCACAGGCTGCACACAGCACAGCCAGTGATTTTCATACAGAGCGCTACGTAACGTTGCCAATAAGAAAATATAAACAGCCTACTTACATAGTTGCCAATAAGAAAATATAAACAGCCTACTTACACTACGTCTGTACACTGAAAGCCACCTCAAAGGCAGCCTGATGATCGTGTATCAAAGCGCCGAAACAGCCAGTTAACATGCGGATGGCTGATTGAACCATGACCATCAGTAACCCTTAATAGCAGTTGCTGTTGTGCACGGTATTTGTTTTAACCTGAGACTACTAAATATTTCGAAAACGACCTGTCGTACGGAAAAAAACAGTTCTAGGCAAAAAGTTAATATCTGAAAACGGGACATCTGTCTGTACTACAACTGTCCACCCACTATCCGTATCTCCTGCATGGGCGGGGTCAACTTCATATTTTCAAATGGAAACCTGCCCCCCCCCCCCCCCCCCTGCATCCTTTTACTGCTTATATTTTGACTAAAGTTCAGTCTTGATCACTCATGTATGTTTAACCTATATCATTAAAACATACATGAGTGATCAAGACTGAACTTTAGTCAAAATATAACAATTAATTGATCACAGCTTTCCAAAAATGTATACAAAAAAAAACTTTTACTGCTTATTCGAATTCTACGCCAAAAAATACGTACGGTTTAAGCACGTCATTGTTTTCTATTCGTGGTAGATGCCACTGTAATCGAAAAATATCAAGTGTGCCTGTTTTGCAATTAAGAACGGAGCCATTTGATTGTACACTGTAAGCCTAATGTCGTGTAGGGCCCCCGTGAACATGCAGAAGTGCAGCAACACCATTTGGTATGGACTCGACTAATGTCTGAAGCAGTGCTGTAGGGAATTGACACCATGTATCCTGCAGGGCTGCCCATAAATCCGTAAAAGTACGACGGGGCGGAAATCTCTTCTGAACAACACGTTGCAAGGTATCCCTGATGTGCTCAATAATGTTCATGTCTGGGGAGTCTGGCGGCCAGCGGAAGTGTTTACAGGGTGTTTCAAAAATGACCGGTATATTTGAAACGGCAATAAAAACTAAACTAGCAGCGATAGAAATACACCGTTTGTTGCAATATGCTTGGGACAACAGTACATTTTCAGGAAGACAAACTTTCGAAATTACAGTAGTTACAATTTTCAACAACAGATGGTGCTGCGGTCTGGGAAACTCTATAGTACGATATTTTCCACATATCCACCATGCGTAGCAATAATATGGCGTAGTATCTGAATGAAATTACCCGAAACCTTTGACAACATGTCTGGCGGAGTGGCTTCACATGCAGATGAGATGTACTGCTTCAGCTGTTCAATTGTTTCTGGATTCTGGCGGTACACCTGGTCTTTCAAGTGTCCCCACAGAAAGAAGTCACAGGGGTTCATGTCTGGCGAATAGGGAGGCCAATCCACGCCGCCTCCTGTATGTTTCGGATAGCCCAAAGCAATCACACGATCATCGAAATATTCATTCAGGAAATTAAAGACGTCGGCCTTGCGATGTGGCCGGGCACCATCTTGCATAAACCACGAGGTGTTCGCAGTGTCGTCTAAGGCCGTTTGTACCGCCACAAATTCACGAAGAATGTCCAGATAGCGAGATGCTGAAAAATGGATCTGAAAAATGGATCTGAAAAATGGGCCAATGATTCCTTTGGAAGAAATGGCGGCCCAGACCAGTACTTTTTGAGGACGCAGGGACGATGGGACTGCAACATGGGGCTCTTCGGTTCCCCATATGCGCCAGTTCTGTTTATTGACGAAGCCGTCCAGGTAAAAATAAGCTTCGTCAGTAAACCAAATGCTGCCCACATGCATATCGCCGTCATCAATCCTGTGCACTATATCGTTAGCGAATGTCTCTCGTGCAGCAATGGTAGCGGCGCTGAGGGGTTGCCCCGTTTGAATTTTGTATGGATAGAGGTGTAAACTCTGGCGCGTGAGACGATACGTGGACGTTGGCGCCATTTCGACCGCAGCTGCAACACGGCGAACGGAAACCCGAGGCCGCTGTCGGATCACCTGCTGCACTAGCTGCGCGTTGCCCTCTGTGGTTGCCGTATGTGGTCGCCCTACCTTTCCAGCACGTTCATCCGTCACGTTCCCAGTCCGTTGAAATTTTTCAAACAGATCCTTTATTGTATCGCTTTTCGGTCCTTTGGTTACATTAAACCTCCGTTGAAAACTTCGTCTTGTTGCAAGAACACTGTGTTCTAGGCGGTGGAATTCCAACACCAGAAAAATCCTCTGTTCTAAGGAATAAATCATGTTGTCTACAGCACACTTGCACGTTGTGAACAGCACACGCTTACAGCAGAAAGACGACGTACAGAATGGCGCACCCACAGACTGCGTTGTCTTCTATATCTTTCACATCACTTGCAGCGCCATCTGTTGTTGAAAATTGTAACTACTGTAATTTCGAAAGTTTGTCCGCCTGAAAATGTACTGTTGTCCCGAGCATATTGCAACAAACGGTGTATTTCTATCGCTGCTCGTTTAGTTTTTATTGCCGTTTCAAATATACCGGTCATTTTTGAAACACCCTGTAAAACCACAAGAGTGTTCAGGGAGACATTCTCTAGCAATTCTGGACGTGTGGGGTGCCGCATTATCCTGATGGAATTGCCCAAGTCCATCGGAATGGACATGAATGGATGCGTGTGATCAGCCAGGATGCTTACGTACGTGTCACCTGTGAGAGTCGTGTCTAGACGTATCAGCGGTCCCATAGCACTCCACCTACACACGCCCCACACCATTACAGAGCCTCCACCGGCTTGAATAATCCCCTGCTGACATGCAGGGTCCATGGATCCACGACATTGCATCCATAACCTTACATGTCCGTCGGCTCGATAGAATTTGAAACGAGACTCGTCCGACCACACAACATGTTTCGAGTCATCAACAGTCCGATGTCGGTGCTGACAAGCCCAGGCGAGGCGTAAAGCTTTGTGTCGTGCAGTCATAAAGGGTAGACGAGTGGGCCTTCGGCTCCGAAACCCCATATCGATGATATTTCGTTGAATGGATCGCAGGCAGACACTTGTTGATGGCTCAATACTGAAATCTGCAGCAATCTGCGCAAGGATTGCACTTCTGTCACGTTGAACGATTCTCTTCAGTCTTCGTTGATCCCGTACTTGTAGGAACGCTCTCCCGTCGCAGCGATTTCGGAGATTTCAAGTTTTACCGGATTTCTGAAATTCGCGGTACACTCGTGGAATTGTCGCACGGGAAAATCCTCACTTCATTTCTACCTAGGAGATGCTGTGTCCCATCGTTCGTCCGCCGCTCGTGGTCTCACGGTAGCGTTCTCGCTTCCCGAGCACGGGGTCCCGGGTTCGATTCCCGGCGGGGTCAGGGATTTTCACCTGCCTCGAGATGACTGGGTGTTTGTGTTGTCCTCATCATTTCATCATCATCCCGGAAAGTGGCGAAATTGGACTGAGCAAAGATTGGGTAATTGTACGGGCGCTGATAACCACGCAGTTGAGCGCCCCAAACAAACCAAACATCATCATCATCATCCCATCGTTCGTGCGCCGGCTATAATGCTACGTTCAAACTCACTTAAATCCTGCTAAACTGCCATTGTAGCAGCAGTAATCGATCTAACAACTGCACCAGACAATTGTTGTCTTATATAGGCGTTGCCGGCAGCAGCGCCGTATTCTGCCTGTTTACATATCTCTGTATTTGAATACCCATGCCTATACCTGTTTATTTGGCGCTTCACTGTGCATTTCAATTAAGAGGTAAATGTAAACCTTTTGTGTTTCAGCATTTACTGTAAACTTAAATTATGGTGACAGTCAAGGGGACTCAAGGCAATCAAGCACCCCAATGGTAGGAGGCAAGTGAACGCACCGCAATCAAGCAATCCGATGGGAACAGTAAGCTATTACGTCCACGTCATTGTTGCTAGATCACGCTGAACGTAGTTTATAACCAGGCATTGAAACGGCTAACCATATTGTACTGTAAATCAAATTTACAACACTAAAATAAATTTCTAACATAAATATTAACCGATAGAACACCCAGACTTAGATTTACGTGCTAAAGTGAAATGTAGAATTAAATGCATCCGTTGTTAATTACAAAAACAGGCACACTTGGCGTTTGTCGATCCCAGCGCCATCTGCCACGAATGGAAAACATGGTTTGAGTAAACTATACGTAGTTTTTGGTGTAGAATCCGAATATGCAATGAAAATGAGGGGCTCCCATTTGATAATACAATGCTGACCCCACCAGTGGAGGAGGGGTGGTTAGGAGGTGACCAGCTGTACCACAGTCTCTTTTACTAATATTAACTTTTCACCTAGAATTTTTTTTACCCACGGTGTCTCTCAATCAAACGCACTGTATAATGACTGCAGTTCTGCGATGTCAAATAATTACTTGTTCAAATGGCTCTGAGCACTATGGGACTCAACTGCTGAGGTCATTAGTCCCCTAGAACTTAGAACTAGTTAAACCTAACTAACCTAAGGACATCACAAACATCCATGCCCGAGGCAGGATTCGAACCTGCGACCGTAGCGGTCTTGCGGTTCTAGGCTGCAGCGCCTTTAACCGCATGGCCACTTCGGCCGGCTCAAATAATTACTGCAATTTACGTGTAGTTAATCAACTGTACCAATTTTGAACGTTGACTCTGTGATATAAGAACCGTCTGTTAATTTTTATGCCTTATAAAAGTCAAATTTCTTGATTTTTCATTTGCCCAACGGCTATAATTTTGCACTTTCTAAACTGACTGCAATTGGAAATACTAGTGAAAGAATCTGCTACATGCAATATTTATTCTTGAGTATTGTGTGTCATAGTCTGTGTTAAAAGGCGTGTCGTTTTCTACGATTGAAGAGACGGTTTCCGGAGATTGTAAGTAATGTACTTTGTTTTACCTGCATCATGGGGCGGGCCCTGGTGAGTGCATCGCTCCTTTCATGGTGACGTTTTGAAGGAAGATGATTAAATTAAAGATGAAACCCACAATTAGCCGTTTTGATTTAATTATTATTCTTCACTTTGCTTTTACGGTATCAGCTATTACCACACAAAACTAGTGCCGACTGCACAACCTTCATTCGCCATGTTGGAGATTTTGTCGATACCTTGACACTAGTTCTATACTTGTTTTATTATTTTACTTGTAATACTCACACATTTCTTGTTCCCACGACATTCTGCCCCAAATGTTGATTTAATCAATGTTTTGCACGCACTTCCACGTCGTTCGCCGTCTCTCCTTTCACTGCTACCTCCCGACTCTTAAACTTAGCGTCGCTTTCACCGGGTGCGTCTACTTGGGTCGCACGCTCTTGACAACGACACAACATGCGCCTTTCACGTCGTCTCACAGAAGTGCAATACTCTTCTGGACAGTCGATTTTCCTTACGTGCCGGGAAGGTTCCTTTTAAAGGGCGCGGTCGATTTCCTTTACCATGCCTGAAACAATCCGAGCACGTCCACCGTCTCTAATGACCTCTTTGTCGACGGGACGTTAAACACTGTCTTCCTTCCATCTCTTTACTATACTTTCGTAACCAAAGAGCTACATCAACATTGCCCTGAGTTCAGAGCTGAATTTGGATATTCTTGAACATATAAAGTATGTATTTTATTGTGTTACTTGGCTCGCATGGCAGTAGTTTTTTTTATGATAAGTGAAGGTGAGTAAGAAAGCTAGTAATTTTACGAGATGTCTGTGTATATACACTCCTGGAAATTGAAATAAGAACACCATGAATTCATTGTCCCAGGAAGGGGAAACTTTATTGACACATTCCTGGGGTCAGATACATCACATGATCACACTGACAGAACCACAGGCACATAGACACAGGCAACAGAGCATACACAATGTCGGCACTAGTACAGTGTATATCCACCTTTCGCAGCAATGCAGGCTGCTATTCTCCCATGGAGACGATCGTAGAGATGCTGGATGTAGTCCTGTGGAACGGCTTGCCATGCCATTTCCACCTGGCGCCTCAGTTGGACCAGCGTTCGTGCTGGACGTGCAGACCGCGTGAGACGACGCTTCATCCAGTCCCAAACATGCTCAATGGGCGACAGATCCGGAGATCTTGCTGGCCAGGGTAGTTGACTTACACCTTCTAGAGCACGTTGGGTGGCACGGGATACATGCGGACGTGCATTGTCCTGTTGGAACAGCAAGTTCCCTTCCCGGTCGAGGAATGGTAGAACGATGGGTTCGATGACGGTTTGGATGTACCGTGCACTATTCAGTGTCCCCTCGACGATCACCAGTGGTGTACGGCCAGTGTAGGAGATCGCTCCCCACACCATGATGCCGGGTGTTGGCCCTGTGTGCCTCGGTCGTATGCAGTCCTGATTGTGGCGCTCACCTGCACGGCGCCAAACACGCATACGGCCATCATTGGCACCAAGGCAGAAGCGACTCTCATCGCTGAAGACGTCACGTCTCCATTCGTCCCTCCATTCACGCCTGTCGCGACACCACTGGAGGCGGGCTGCACGATGTTGGGGCGTGAGCGGAAGACGGCCTAACGGTGTGCGGGACCGTAGCCCAGCTTCATGGAGACGGTTGCGAATGGTCCTCGCCGATACCCCAGGAGCAACAGTGTCCCTAATTTGCTGGGAAGTGGCGGTGCGGTCCCCTACGGCACTGCGTAGGATCCTACGGTCTTGGCGTGCATCCGTGCGTCGCTGCGGTCCGGTCCCAGGTCGACGGGCACGTGCACCTTCCGCCGACCACTGGCGACAACATCGATGTACTGTGGAGACCTCACGCCCCACGTGTTAAGCAATTCGGCGGTACGTCCACCCGGCCTCCCGCATGCCCACTATACGCCCTCGCTCAAAGTCCGTCAACTGCACATACGGTTCACGTCCACGCTGTCGCGGCATGCTGCCAGTGTTAAAGACTGCGATGGAGCTCCGTATGCCACGGCAAACTGGCTGACACTGACGGCGGCGGTGCACAAATGCTGCGCAGCTAGCGCCATTCGACGGCCAACACCGCGGTTCCTGGTGTGTCCGCTGTGCCGTGCGTGTGATCATTGCTTGTACAGCCCTCTCGCAGTGTCCGGAGCAAGTATGGTGGGTCTGACACACCGGTGTCAATGTGTTCTTTTTTCCATTTCCAGGAGTGTAGTTATGTAGAAACGTATGTGTGAAAATGTATGCATTGTAGGTATGTGGACATTTAATGGATGCGTTTCTACACTGAAGTGCCAAACAAACTGGTATGGGCTTGTGTATTCAAATCCAGAGATATGCAGACAGACAGAATACGGCGTTAGGGACGGCATCGCCTGTATAAGACAAAAAGTGTCTGGCGCAGTTGTTACATCGGTTACTGCTGCTACAGTGGCAGGTTATCAAGATTTAAGTCAGTTTTAACGTGATGTTACAGTCGGCGCACGAGCGATGGGACACAGCATCTCGGAGGTAGCGATGAAGAGGGGATTTTCGTGTACGACCATTTCACGAGTGCGCCGTGAAGATCAGGAATCCGGTAAAACATCAAATCCCCGACATCGCTGCGGCCGGAAAAGATCCTACGCGAACAGGACCAGCGGCGACTGAAGAGAATCGTTCAACGTAACCGAAGCGCAACCCTTGTGCACATTGCTGCATATTTCAATTCTGGGCCATCAAAAAGGGTCAGCGTGCGAACAATTCAACGAAACATCATCGAAATGGGCTTTCGGAGCCGAAGGCCCACTCGTGAACCCTTGATGACTGCACGATGCAAAGCTTTACGTCTCGCTTAGGCCCGTCAACACCGGCTTTGTACTGTTGATGACTGGAAACATGATGTCTTATCGAACGAATCTCGTTTCAAATTGTATCGAGTACATCGGGTATGGAGACAGCCTCATGAATCAATGGACCCTGCATGTCAGCAAGGGACTGTTCAAGCTGGTGGAGGCTCTGTCAAGGTGGGGGGGGGGGCGTGTGCAGTTGGAGTGATATGGGACCCTGATATGTATAGATACGACTCTGACAGGTGACACATACGTAAGCATCCTGCCTGATCATCTGCATCCATTCATGTCCGTTGTGCCTTCCGACTGACTTGGGCAATTCCTGCAGGATAATACGACACCCCACACGTTCAGAATTGCTACAGAGTGGTTCCCTGAACACTCTTCTGAGTTTGAACACTTTGTAACGCCAGAAATGTATATCCTCCTATTTCCATCTATTGTACTATAATTATTTTCCTTGCTTTGTTACCTCAAGATATGACATTTCTGTCTCTTTATATATTGTAATTGTTTTACTGTTTGTATATATATATATATATATTTATGCATTTATGTTTGTTTGTTTTGTGAATATTATTTGTATTTATACGCTGGGTCTGGCCTAGGGAAAACTATGCTATCGAACGAATACATCGATAGGTCGTGTGGAGAACCTAAGTCTTTAGGATCTTTGGTAGTGTTAACTCTGGCGCATGGAGCGCGGGCAGAGAGAGAGTCTGGCTGGAGTAGCGAGTGGAGCAGGTGTGTTGTGTGAAGCTCCCGCGAGTTGTCGCGCTTTCGGGGTTTGGCAGCATGTAATTGCGCTCGACTTGCGATGATAGTTTCTGACATGGTGTCGCGGACGGGAAGCATTAGCTGGCGCACATCAAGAGCCCGTTTCGTCTGGTGACCGTGTCGAGAAGAAGGCGCGCCAACATCCAGCTTCTGCAACAGCGACGGCCGACAATGAGTGACTGTCGCCACCTCCTCGATCGACGGCTTCAAACCTTCAATCAACCAACAAGGAAGACAGGAAGCACGTAAAGTTTTAGAACTCTATGGCAGACCACAGCTTTTCCAACTTTTAAAATTGTTGCATCACAAAATTACAGCTACTTAGCATGAACCTTTGTTGCTCATTGTCCCAATTGCAATACCAACCAGGGTCCCTTCCTTTTCCGGAATGAACCCGAGTGTCGTTGAAATTCAAACGCCAGCATTAAAGTAATATTATAGCATTTCACTGCTTTAATTTCAAAGTTCAGTTGAAGTATTCATAGCTGGCTACAATATTTAGATTACACAAGTACGAATTAAGAGTGCGAGTTTTGTTACCGTATTTTAGCTTACCTGTGACTGCAGCTCAGCTTGGTACGTACTAAATTTTACTATTGTTAATTGTTCAGAATCATTTAATTCAAGTTCAAAGTTAAATCTCTTATTTCTAAATTGCGTAGATTCAAGTAGCTTTTGAAATGATTGTTGAGGTAGTCCAAGACTAACAGTGTTTTACTGAATTTCGATGTGCTTCAGAAAGAAAGCTCACTATTAACTTCAGTCACTAAATTAACTTTCGATTTTCCGGTTTTATTAATTCTTTTGCTAAATGAAGTCAGAGTGTAGCGAAATTTATTACTTCTGACAAACTTTCAGTTTTCACACTACAGTTGTCAACCTTCAGTTGCCACGCTTCTAGTGCTAATTATATGTGTAATAACCTTTCTTTTTCAGTTACTATAGTAATTGTCCTTAGGACTGGCGACCGTAATTTCCCCCAAATCTCAAATATCTAATTACCGCTAGTTGATTGTTAACATAACGGCCGCATATTTACTTTCTTTATTAACTTTACCCCTTTTTCAAAATTAATTTCCACCAGTTTCATTAGCATTTTTCCTTTCATTTAGATGTAACCCTTTCCTCCATCTTTACCGACAAATTAACCTCGGTGACGATTGCTTTTCCCAAATTTCCATTAGGTACACGCGGTTTAATTTTTCACTGTCATTAAGGTCGATAAGTGAGGGGGAGGTTACAACTTCTGCTAACCACGAAACTCCCCAGACATGAACATTATTGAGCATTTCTGGGATGCTTTGCGACGTGCTGCTCGGAAGAGATTTCCACACGCTCGTACTTTCACGGGTTTATAGACAGCCCCGCAGGATTCATGGTGTCAATTCCTCCATAGCACTACTTCAGACATTAGTCGAGTCCATGCCACGCGGTGTTGCAGGCGCCCTACACGATATTAGGCGGGTGTGCCAGTTTCTTTGGCTCTTCAGTATTAGTTTGCTTTATGTAAAATCTGCACCATATTTCCTAATTATATTTAAAAAAGGCATCGATTCATTACATTCGTGCAGAACTACTAGCACCTAGTTCTGTATGTAAGATTTTGCCACCGGAGCAACACATACCAGACGGGCGGTGTGGCCGAGCGGTTCTAGTCGCTTCAGTCCGGAGCCGCGCTGCTGCTACGGTCGCAGGTTCGAATCCTGCCTCGGGCATGGGTGCGTGTGGTGTCCTTAGGTTAGTTAGGTTTAAGTAGTTCTAATTTCTAGGGGACTGATGATCTGAGATGTTAAGTCCCATAGTTCTCAGAGTCATTTGAGCCAACACATACCAAGCTTTTCTCCCTTCCATTTTAATGTGTTGTGGTGCCCACTATGATGACAAATTTGTAAAATAGTCGATAAATGGATCATAATCAAATGCGTCGTCGCCAGAAGCGTCCCACGTTCCACATGTCAAGGTGAGCTCGAGATCATAAACCACGCGCACAGTAACGCTGGATTTGGACGGTCATGGAATAATCCATAGACGCAAAGAGCAGCCGACCATCGCGCCAAAGCTGTCTGTATGCCAGTCACGTATACCATATTTAAAAATGTGAATAACACTCCAAAAGATACATCTTGCTCGAGTGGATTATGCTTTTCCTCAGAGTATCTCCATATGAAATACTATCGGAATCGGTTTAGCGGTAGAGTCTTGAAGACGTGAGTGACTTTCGTAATAATATTACTCATATTACAAAGAAAGTGTGGCTTAAACATGTTGATGACTGAATAAGTATTGTATCGATTACGCTGAATCACATTACGTAGAACTTGTCAACCAATGAAAGCATTGCCACAAATATGAAGGGCTCAAAAGTAGAAGAGTAAATGACTTTCTCAACGAGCAAATATTTTTACTTAATTCTCGTAATATTCTTCAATTCAGACCTTGTAAAGCAGCCTGTTTTCTTCATCAAGGTTCAAGCTGTCTCACGCCAAATTTCATGGACATCGGTTAAGCCGTTTAGTTGTGAAAACGAAACAGGCGTAATTTCTTTCGCTTTTATAATATTATAATGGAAGTTTGGATTGGCACGGATTAAACACGTTGAGGATTGTATAAGCATTTCATTCTAGCTGGTACCCACGGCTGCAGTCCCGTATTAGTAAAATTAAACGTGCGTATGGTGTTGTTCGCTGGGAGACCCTAGGTTGGGTCGCATTCGGGAGGACGACGGTTCAATCCCGCGTCCGGCCATCCTGATTTAGGTTTTCCGTGATTTCCCTAAAATCACTCCAGGCAAATGCCATGATGGTTCCTCTGAAAGGGCACGGCCGACTTCCTTCTCAATCCTTCCCTAATCCGATGAGACCGATGACCACGCTGTCTGGTCTCCTTCCCCAAACCAACCAACCAACCAACCCTAGGTTGGGATGTTCGGGAGCTTGGTTCAAATGGTTCAAATGGCTTTGAGCACTATGGGACTTAACATCTGTGGTCATCAGTCCCCTAGAACTTAGAACTACTTAAACCTAACTAACCTAAGGACATCACACACATCCATGCCCGAGGCAGGATTCGAACCTGCGACCGGAGCGGTCACGCGGTTCCAGACTGAAGCGCCTAGAACCGCACGGCCACACCGGCCGGCTCGGGAGCTTGGTGCAAGTCTTTTTATATGACGCCATTTCGGTGACTTGTACGTCGATGATGATAAAATGACGACGAGGACAACGTATACATCCAGACGCGAGGAAAGCGAGGAAAATAAAATAAAAGACTCGGGTGCGAACTAATCCCGGGAACCCATGATTTTTTTTTTTTTTTTGATTTGACGGTGTGCTGTTTTATGTAGTATTTTGTGGGGAATCTAACAAAAAGAAATAAAACAAAACCATAGCCATCCATACGGGACACCGCCACTTGTGTCCCTGCCAAACAAAAATGAACTCTTACCTCCTCAGACGTTGCCATCCTAACTATACGTAACCCCCCCCCCCCCCTCCCAATATAAAATGTGAAGAAAATATACTACACATTCTTACTTTTTCATAAGTGGCATCTACGTGTTCAGAATGAAGCATCTTGGTACATCAACGTTAACCGCAGTACCACGAGCTGTTTGTGTAAACCTATCTGCAACGAAGAAGTTACAATGGATGCATAATGCTCAATGGTTAAAATGTGACGAGTTTGTGACTGATATTATTAAGAAGAATGGATATAGATTTAAGTTATCTGTGCATTAATAGAAATATGAGGTCCGCCGAAGACCTCAGAGGGCATGGTCGCCTTATTCTCTCTTTTCCTATTCATAACGAATCCTGTTCTCATCATACCATTTTATACAGTTGCCGACACTACCCCGTATCTGTTTGATCGGAAATGCTTACCTTCTTTCTGTTTCATTTCACTGGTTCCTGCTGTATCTATATTGCCTGCTTTAAAAATAACTATACTGTTTCAGGGGTAAACGTCCTGTTCTGTGGTAACGAATCAAAATGTTCATTACCACTAGAAGCAGTCACTAAGATCAGGTACTCCTGACGAAGTCGATGCACGTAATCGTCAACGTTTCGGTGTTTACTTCTTTTCAAAGACATACGTGTTGCAGTTCCCTCCGCAATGTTAATTTTGGAACGATTTTGGGAGGATCATCACTGAAGTCCCGCAGCAATTCTTGGCTCGTCTCGAAATAATTTTATATATGAATCGGAACACGTGAAGACGGTTCTGGTTAGTGACTACGTTCTTTCTGGCTCAGTCGTTCGTAAATTTCTTCTACATCAGAGCGTTACCCCTACTGGCTAACATGTAAATGTTGATGCAGCACTAACATCTGGCTTTTCCTTTAAAGCATCACATTCGATTCGACCAGAGACAATCATCACTTTCTACCAGCAACACATGGGCCTAGGGTTCCAGACTACACTCAGTGAATGTGTTCTGCACTTTAGCACCTCCTTCAGGGAACCAGAAAGGCAATTATGACGCTACGCGCAATTATGGCTGACAGTTTATGAGAACTATTTACGGGGACTGATGGTGAACTTCTTTTGACATCTCAAGGTGTTCATTTGGAACGAAACCGGTTGTGGCGTAATAAACGTATCTGAAATACGGCTGTGGTGATTTTTATTAAAATTTACATTAACCAGCTGTGAAAGCACAAAATGATTAATATTACCTTCATATGATTTGTCGGCTCGGGAAAATCGCCTGAAAATGTAAAATGCTGCAAGATACATGAAATCCTCAG
Organism: Schistocerca cancellata; assembly: GCF_023864275.1. NCBI lineage: Eukaryota > Metazoa > Arthropoda > Insecta > Orthoptera > Acrididae > Schistocerca > Schistocerca cancellata. Next base: position 1,209,366,843 of record NC_064626.1, read on the forward strand.
AAATATAGAAATAAGCTGTAGATAAAGACAAAGACCTGTTATATGCAAAAGATCCAAGAGGGTACAAAAAGAATGGAAAACCAACAGAAAAGTGCTTGAATTACAACGGCATAAGGCAGTGCTGCAATCTTTCTCTCTTAGTGTACTCTTGTACATCTATAAGTAGTGATAGAAATCAAAGAAAGGTCCAGTTGCATGATTAAAAGTAGGAATGAAAGAAAAGATCCATAAAGACGCTGCTATCAATAGTTAAAGAGCGGAAGATTATAGGTTAAGTTGCAGGGAATGAGCAGTCTAATGAGAACAGAATATGGACTGGGTGTAAACCAAAGGAAGACAAAAGTAGCAGATATCAGGTTAGCGATAAACTTGAGGCGGCCGATGTGGCCGAGCGGTTCTAGGCGCTTCATTCATTAACCGCCCGACCGCTACGGTCGCAGGTTCGAATCCTGCCTCGGGCACGGATGTGTGTGATGTCCATGGGTTAGTTAGGTTTAAGTAGTTCTGAGTTCTAGGGGATAGATGACCTCAGATGTTGAGCTTCATAGTGCTCAGAGCCATTTGATAAACTTGACATCAAATTTGAGGATCGCTTAGAAGACGAAGTGAAAGAACATAGCTACTTTTGAAGCAAAATAACGTGTTGGAGACGAATCAAAGAGGATGCAATAAGTAGACTGACACAGAAAAAAGAGCAGTCTACTTGTAGACATTAATCTGAGAAAGAAATTTATAAGAATGTTCTTCTGAAGCTCAGCGTTGCATAAAAGCCAATCATGGACTGTGAGACAACCGGAAAAGATGAGAATTGAAACGTTTACATTTGATGTTACAGAAGATTGGTTGGACGAGAAATGAGGAGATTCCTGCAGAGTCGCCTAGTCAAAGGATATATAAAAATTACTGGATAGATAAAGGAACAGGATTACAGGCCATATGTTAAATCAGAGATTAACGTCCATAGTATTTGGGGGAGGTGTAGGAAGCAAAAACTGTGGAGGTAATATACCGAATAAGAAACATCGCCACACTAATCTGAAAAATGGACGCTCTGAACACTAGACTACACTCCCCAAGTATTTGGGCTTCACTGCACAGCACCAGACAAGGCTACAATTTTCGTGTCCTTGGGCTCCACTTCACCTGTTCGACACCATCTGAAGACGAGGTTACCATCAGCTTCGACACGGTAGGAGACTCATTGTCACGGTGAGCTCACGACAGGTTCAACCCCAAAAGAGGGGAGTGACGGCGCACTGACCTCAGTCTGCTGGTGCTCCTGCTTCTCGGTGTCCTCGGTGGTGGAGGTGGTGACGATGGGCCCCGAGTCCTCCAGCACCTTGCCGCCCTCCAGCACCACCTGCCGCTTGACGCGCGTCTCGATCTGGCGGCGCGTCGTCAGCTCCGTCTTCTTCTTCGTCACCCATTCCTCTGCAACAAGCAGACGACTCCGTTACTCGGACTGTACGCTTCTTTGGTTAATATGTTACATGTTATCCATTTGTTGAATTGAAATCAGTCTTTTATCCTTTATTTTATGACCGGCTTCGTTCTATGATATCATCATCATCATCATCATCATCAAAGACGCCTAGAAAAAGAAAACGAAAAGAATGTGCAAACTTATCAGTGAGGGCATGATGTCGTACGAGGTGCATTCAAGTTCTAAGGCCTCCAATTTTTTTCCTCCGGACTGGAAAGAGATAGAAACATGCGCATTGTTTTAAAATGAGGCCGCGTTCATTTTCAATACGTCCCAGAGAAGGAAGCTCCGTACGGCAGATGGAATTTTACCGCCAGCGGCGAGAATGAGAACTGTTTTAAATACTTAAAATGGTGACGTTTTCCTTACTTGAACAGCGTGCAATCATTCGTTTTCTGAATTTGCGTGGTGTGAAACCAAATGAAATTCATCGACAGTTGAAGGAGACATGTGGTGATGGAGTCATGGATGTGTCGAAAGTGCGTTCGTGGGTGCGACAGTTTAATGAAGACAGAACATCGTGTGACAACAAACCGAAACAACCTCGGGCTCGCACAAGCCGGTCTGACGACATGATCGAGAAAGTGGAGAGAATTGTTTTGGGGGAGCGCCGAATGACTGTTGAACAGATCGCCTCCAGAGTTGGCATTTCTGTGGGTTCTGTGCACACAATCCTGCATGACGACCTGAAAATGCGAAAAGTGTCATCCAGGTGGGTGCCACGAATGCTGACGGACGACCATATGGCTGCCCGTGTGGCATGTTGCCGAGCAATGTTGACGCGCAACGACAGCATGAACGGGACTTTCTTTTCGTCGGTTGTGACCATGGATGAGACGTGGATGCCAACCCAGAAACAAAGCGCCAGTCAGCTCAATGGAAGCACACAGATTCACCGCCACCAAAAAAATTTCGGGTAACCGCCAGTGCTGAAAAAATGATGGTGTCCATGTTCTGGGACAGCGAGGGCGTAATCCTTACCCACTGCGTTCCAAGGGGCACTACGGTAACAGGTGCATCCTACGAAAATGTTTTGAAGAACAAATTCCTTCCTGCACTGCAACAAAACGTCCGGGAAAGGCTGCGCGTGTGCTGTTTCACCACGACAACGCACCCGCACATCGAGCTAACGTTACGCAACAGTTTCTTCGTGCTAACAACTTTGAAGTGATTCCTCATGCTCCCTACTCACCTGACCTGGCTCCTAGTGACTTTTGGCTTTTTCCAACAATGAAAGACACTCTCCGTGGCCGCACATTCACCAGCCGTGCTGCTACTGCCTCAGCGCTTTTCCAGTGGTCAAGACAGACTCCTAAAGAAGCCTTCACCGCTGCCATGGAATCATGACGCCAGCGTTGTGAAAAATGTGTACGTCTGCAGGGCGATTACGTCGAGAAGTAACGGCGGTTTCATCGATTTCGCGTGAGTAGTTAATTAGCAAAAAATCGGAGGCCTTAGAACTTGAATGCACCTCGTAAAACAATGTAGTATTACTATGCATTACTTGAGAACCAGCTGAAAGGCCACATACTTGCCTTCCTAAAATAGTAAACAAAAGTTGTAAAGAAAGTAATAATAGTAACGCGTAGAATAGGTTCACCGTCAGCAGTGCTTGCAGCTGTAGCGCAACCAGCTGAAGGGGCTTGGGTGCTAGGTGTCGCTTTCTGCACACGTAGTTTACAATTGTGTGTTAAAAAAAGTTGTGATAGGGATATTAATATTCTGCATATCAGAATATAACTTGCATTAATAGTGTAACAAAAACGAAGCTAAATACGTAAAATGCTAGTTATAATTTTAAAATGCCAGCTCTCAAAAGAATGGTTCAAATGGCTCTGAGCACTATGGGACTTAACTGCTACGGTCATCAGTCCCCTAGAACTTAGAACTACTTAAACCTAACTAACCTAAGGACAGCACACAACACCCAGCCATCACGAGGCAGAGAAAATCCCTGACCCCGCCGGGAATCGCACCCGGGAACCCGGGCGTGGGAAGCGAGAACACTACCGCACGACCACGAGATCGGGCGCCAGCTCTCATATAGGCGCTTACGACATGCGCAGTATACTCGTATTAGGAAGTGCGTTAGGAACTGCATACCAAACAATCCAGAATGCGCGAAAAATGCGGCATCGCCGATATCAGACAACACTGCACTCTACAATGACTAATGGCGTGCAGCTGGGCGGATTTGGTTCAGAAAAATAAGATTTGGCGAACAAAACGTTCATTGCAAGCGTTGTAACGCCCATCGCCGACAGCATCTGACGTACACAGTTCTCAAACATCCTAGTACATTAAAACAGGAAGAATGAGACGCATCTACGACTTACCCTAAACCGTAATTCCGAAGTATCAAGCCTACAAAAGTGGGAGCGATTGGTTTCCTACAACTTATACAGTAACGTGGCCTTAATATAAGGATATGAAGGACATAAAAGGGAAGGACTACGGAAAGAGAGAGGTTTGTAGGCTAACCTCGATATTACTCAGTCTCAACACTGAGCAAGCAGGAAAAGGGACGAAAAACAAATTTTGAGAAAAAACGCAAAGAAATTTGCTAGCAGATTAAAACTGTGTGCCAAATCGAAATTCGGAACGTTTGCCTTTCGCGGGCAAGAGCTCGGATGTTTATCACCAGCGCACGCTCCACTGCAGAGACAAAAATTTCATTCTGGAAAATCTCGGAGGTTTGCTGAAATATTGTAATCATGTGACAGATAACAAAGGGCTTGGAAGGTCAGTTGAAGAGAATAGATAGTTTGTTGAAAACATGTTACAAGATTATCATTTAAAAAAGTAGCAATAAATGTTAATGGCTTGTCGAGAAAGGGCATTATCGCGTTTCCGAGTTTTATGGTAAGTGTGACTTCCAGTAGTTGTGGTTACAGCAAGCAGAAATTGTGACATTCGAAGCCTGCTGTGCAATGATTTAGTCCATCCTGGTGACATGGTACGATGTCAGTTTCAGCAGAGAACTGATAGTTGGAGGAAGTAAAAGTTAAAAAAGTCGAACCTGGTGGGGTTTATTAAAATGAAAACAAAAACTTTTGTTTTCTGCGAAGCTCATGTATTTGGACTGCTGACCTTCATACCATTTAACTCATGAGTTGCTTACAGCGATTGCACATTGTTACAAGGTAAGAGACTTTTATATTTCGAGCCCAATTCTCGGATACTAAAATTTATCTGACAACCGGGACGCTATGAGGCAGTGATCACTTGTGCCAGAGTTGTCACTTTCAAACCTCCTCTCGCGGGATAGTGCGATTATGGCGATCAAAAACAGTTTCAGTAATACAGCAGTGCAGAGAGATGATGTGTGTCTACTGATTAATAATCCATTAATCGCCATTGGCGCAATTACGTAGTGCAGCAGGATCGCGTGTGTCGAAAAGACCTGCAGAGAGGCATTTTTGTTTTCTAGAGTGTGGTTTAAAAATTTGAAGGAAATCAGTCAAGAATTTTTAGAGATTTTGAAGAACATTGAGCTACGTTTTGTCTCTGTACATGGTGATTCAGCTGCCCCTACCAATAGGTTTTATGCAACCTGCACCGCCTTCGAAAATCACGCGCAAAATTTCCGTATTATCTCGCTCGCTGCGTACAAGCTGTTAGTCCTACGGAAAAAAATGAATAGGAACTTTTTCGCTAGATGCCACTATTTTCGTGCCATTCAAGAGAAATGCGTTTGAAGGTCACTTTTGTTCGTTTATCCTGAATAATTCCAAGGCCTCTAGCGAAAATGTATCCCAGTACAAAATTTAACTACATTAATTTTTCTGCAAAAAGGTCCTGTTCGTTTTTCTGTAGAACTAATAGTTTGCGCGTAGAGAGTGAGAGAATATGAAAATCTTTTGCGTGGTATTTGAAGGTGTTGCGGGTTGCATAAAACCCACGGGTAGGGGTAGCTCAGTCACCGTGTGTAGTAGCGCAGTATAGCTATGTAATCCTCAATTGCAGCACTACATTCAAATGATTCTGAGCACTATGGGGCTTAACATCTATGGTCATCAGTCCCCTAGAACTTAGAACTACTTAAGGGGCTCCGGAAAGGCTCAAAATCATGAAAAGTTCAATTTTTACTTTTTTGCGTTTTCTGAATCTGCAGACTATTACCTTTTAATAGATATATAATTTATTCAATTCCAAAGACTACAACTATTTTTAAATTTTTTTTGAAATGTGTTCTACATGGGCGTGACCCACTGTGGCGCTGTTAAACTGCTGTCAAATGGTGTTATTATTAACGTCCGTGTTCATCAGGTACATTTTAGTGATGTGAGATAAAGTATGTGTTGTGGCTAAACCTATTTTCAGAGACTTAGCAGCACCTGAACTGTTGAAAAAGTGTATTCACGGAAAAACTCAAAACCCCAATGAAAGTGTAAATAGTGTTATATGGTCGAGAATCCCCAAGACTGTATTTGTTGGAATAGAAACACTTCACTTTGGTGTGTATGATGCTGTTGCGACTTTCAATGATGGCAACATTGTAAGGTGAAAGGTATTTAGAAGTATGGGAATGAAGATAGGTTCTAACATGGTACGAGCGATGCTTGCTTTAGACAAGGAACGCCTTCGGGCTGCAGACAGGGCTGTAAAGAGTCTAGAAATACAGCAAGAGTAAACAGGAGGAGGAACAAGAGGAAGCTGGAGGAGGAGTTTGCAGAGGATGAAGATAATCCATCCTATGGACCTGGAATGCACTAAAAAGTTAATCCAATCTTTGTCGCTCGATTCCCAAAACTTTTATTTTCTCATACTAATTACATGTTTTCTAAGGATCTTCCAAACATATTTGTTTCAAACTTTCAGTAAATGTTACACAGTACCTTCTGCATAATTTAACACAGCCTTTTTCCAAAAAACTGTATATTTTTGAATATATAAATAAAAAATTGCAAAAAAATGTTGTGAATTTTCATTACAATTAAAAAAAATCATCTTTAATAACCGAACTAAAATTTTGTAAAATCCCTCTGTTAAGTTGTAACCCATATTCGAATAAATAATCTATAAAAAGTTCAACTTCCTACCTCAAATACTTTGTGAGGAAAGATGTAATTTATAAGCGTTATTTTAACATTGCAAGTATAGGGCGTTCCGGAGCCCCTTAAACCCAACTAACCTAAGGACATCACACAACACCCAGAGCACTACATTCGCAAGAAAAGAAGTGCAATTTAGGTTAACAGTTATTATAGCCACGTAAGACACTCTTTCTCTCCTGACATAAACTGCTCTTTGAACGACATAAAGAATATACCTTGTTTCTATTACGGTACGCTTAAAATCGAGCAATCCCGAATGCTTTTACTGGAGCAAAACCAAACAGCTTCTTGCGCTCTTCGCAGCAGCAGATAGCGGCGGTGTACGGCGGGAGTAATTACGGACGCTCCGTAGTACGAGGATTAAGGACTCCGGTGTGTTACGACTGTAATTAAGTTTGCGCAACTAGTTGTAACTGCTGGCGGTGCAGCCTGGACGTGGCTAACGGTGCGTGGAGAGGGTAGCAACACGCGCGGTCCGTCCACTGCACACGAGGCCGAGGTCTTCCATGCCGGAAGGGCGGAGCAGCTAGCGGCATCGAGCGGCGAGAACTATAAACAACGGCGAACGATGAACAGCGCCATAAAAGCCGGCAAACGTGCCGCCGTCCGAGGCTCGGCCGCTGACGCCAGCTGCACGAAATACGTCCGTGTCGGCGAGTCCACCAGCGGAAAATACGCCGGGCGCGAGAGAGTGGGGAGGCCGTTGCACAGTGGGGCTTTGCCGTTCTACACCTTCATCTGCACCTCAATCTTCAATGATATCTACATCTACAGGGTGAAAAGTATTTAAACCGACAAACTCCGGGAGGTTGTAGCAGACATCAAAACAAATATTTTTCCCTAGTGTCATTTTTTCCCATGAGGATTATTTAAACCGGTGGAGGCTGTATCACGCTTGAAACACGTATGTATGCAGGGTATTCATTACCAGCGATGGCGAGCCATGAGAGAATCTCTGACCAGAGAGTTACTTATCGTTGCTAGTCTGCGCTTGACCGCGCGAGAGTTGAGTTGCATGTACGGAGTCAGTAGTTGCAGTTGCGACTTAGCTGTTGTGTGTGAGGAGTCGGCGGGCGTCGACATGGCTCTGGTCGGGATTCAGGACGAGGTATATTGTTAAATAAGGTAATGAAGCAGCATTGCGCTCATCTGATAATGTAATGGATCTTAAGTGTAATTAATTTGTTCAAGAATCGCCCCAATAATAATTTTGTTTTCAAACCAAGCATTTTAACAAAACAAACATTTTATTGAAAGAAAATTTCCTTTGCTTTTCCTCCAAGAATCAATTTATCACGCTGGTTATTGCACAGGGCCTAAGGTTAGCGCAGCTGGCCTTATAAGATTTATCAGGTTTAGCATAACGTTAATTTTGTGGGGACTTAACACTTTTGCACATTTTTATTATCATTGACTTTTATTACTGTGGGAAGCTAACATATGGGATTATTTGCATTTTTTTATTCAATTCATATCATTTAAAAATAATTACAGGGAGGTTACACTTGGCTCTATGTCCATTGAAATTTAAAATATTTTCATTTACATTTTTCTTGGGAGGTTACACGCTCTTCAACTGTTAGAGGCAGTATTACGATCTTCAGCTGTTAGAGGGCGTAGTACGGTCTTCAATTGTAGACAACTGCTGTCCACCAGTGTAGTGGTGCATTGTCTCTCTTTACTAATGGAGCGATACACCTGGAGTAAGTACACTGTATGGCTGGTGCGTACTACGTAGCGCACCACAACGGACGAGCTGCACAGGGTTTTATCAACAACAATATCCCAATCGCCGTATCCCGCATCATATGATCTTTGCTGCAGTGTACCAACGTCTGCGTGACACTGAGTCATTTAGCCGATTACATGGACAGGACCCCGTCGCACGGTAAGAACGCTGCGATTTGAGGAAGCTGTCTTGCAGCATGTGAAGCAGGATCATTCAATCAGCATACGTGCAATTGGACGTAACATGGGGACGAATCAGACGAATATAAGAACAGTCATTCGAGAGTAATTGTTACGTCAATTACACTTACAGCGTGTCCACAACCTGGAACCAGTTGATTATCCACCCAGAGCACAGTTTTCTGCAGTGGTACCTGGAACAGTGTGAAATGCATCCCACATTCCCATCCTCTGTGTTGTTGGGATCTGTTTAATTGGGCCGTATCTGCTACCTAGGCCGTTAAATGGCAGGCTCTATTACAATTTTCTCGCGAGAATTGCTGGAAGACGTGCCGCTCCCTACAAGACAATGCATGTGGTTTCAACATGACGGGGCGCCGGCACATTTCAGTCGTCGTGTGAGTCGATTCCTGGATCGACGGTTCCCAGAAACGTGGATTGGCAGAGGTGGTCCTGTACCATGGTGTGCTCAATCCCCAGATATGTCCCCTCCGGAGTGTTTTGTGTGGGGAGAGATGCGCAACCCTGTTTACGCAACTCCTGTTGCATCAGAAGAGGATCTGGTTGCCCGGATAGTAGCAGCAGCAGGAACAATTCAGGGTACTCCCAGGGCTTTTGCCCGTGTCAGACAGAACATGATCCGACGGTGTAACCTTTTTTTACATGTCAATGGAGGCATTTTTGAAAATCTACTGTAATTGAAATTGGGTTATGTTAATGTGTTGTCTCCTGGTCATAAAAAAATGGAAAAATGTTTGTTGGTTTAATTAATTTGCCGCCAGAGAAATCTTCCTTTACCGGTTTAAATACTTCTCATAGGAAAAAATGACATTCGGGAAAAATATTTGTTTTGATGTCCCCTACTACCTCCCAGAGTTTGTCGGTTTAAATACTTTTCACCCTGTATACTCTGCAAACTAATGTGAAGTGCATGGCAAAGGATACTTCCCGCTGTGTCCCATTAAGGATTCTTCCAGTCACATACTCTCACGAATTACAGAAGAATGGAGAAACTGATAGAAGTCGACCTCGAGGAAAATCCGTTTGGGTTCCGGAGAAGTGTACGACGTATAGTGTACGTATAGCTACACTACTAGCCATTAAAATTGCTACACAAAGAAGAAATGCAGATGATAAACGGGTAGTCATTGGACAGATATATTGTACTAGAACTGATATGTGATTACATTTTCACGCAATTTGGGTGCATAGATCCTGAGAAATCAATACCCAGAACAACCAACTCTGGCCGTAATAACGGCCTTGATACGCCTGGGCATTGAGTCAGACAGAGCTTGGATGACGTGTACAGGTACAGCTGCCCATGCAGCTTCAACACGATACCACAGTTCATCAGGAGTAGTGACTGGCGCATTGTGACGAGCCAGTTGCTCGGCCACCATTGAACAGGCGTTTTCAATTAGTGAGAGATCTGGAGAATGTGCTGGACAGGGCAGCAGTCGAACATTTTCTGTATCCGGAAAGGCCCGTACAGGACCTGCAACATGTGGTCGTGCATTATCCTGCTGAAATGTAGGGTTTCGCAGGGATCGAATGAAGGGTAGAGTCACGGGTCGTAACACATCTGAAATGTAACGTCCACTGTTCGAAGTGCCGTCAGTGTGAACAAGAGGTGACCGAGACGTGTAACCAATGGCACCCTATACCATCACGCCGAGTGATACGCCAGTATGGCGATGACGAATACACGCTTCCAATGTGCGTTCACCGCGATGTCGCCAATCACGGATGCGACCATCATGATGCTGTAAACAGAACCTGGATTCATCCGAAAAAATGACGTTTTGCCATTCATGCACACAGGTTCGTCGTTGAGTACACCATCGCAGGCGCTCCTGTCTGTGATGCAGCGTCAAGGGTAACCGCAGCCATGGTCTCCGAGCTGATAGTCCATGGTGCTGCAAACGTCGTCGAACTGTTCGTGTAGATGGTTGTTGTCTTGCAAACGTCCCCATTTGTTAACTCAGGGATCGTGACGGGGCTGAACGATCCGTTACAGCCATGCGGATAAGATGCCTGTCATCTCGACTGCTAATGATATGAGGCCGTTGGGATCCAGCACGGCGTTCCGGTTACCCTCCTGAACCCACCGATTCCATATTCTGCTAACAGTCATTGGATCTCGACTAACGTGAGCAGCAATGTCGCGATACTATAAACCGCAATCGCGATAGGCTACAATCCGACCTTTATAAAAGTCGGAAACGTGATGGTACGCATTTCTCCTCCTTACACGAGGCATCACAACAACGTTTCACCAGGCAACGCCAGTCAACTGCTGTTTGTGTATGAGAAATCGGTCGTAAACTTTCGTCATGTCAGCACGTTGCAGGTGTCGCCACCGGCGCCAACCTTGTGTGAATGCTCTGAAAAGCTAATCATTTGCGTATCACAGCATCTTCTTCCTGTCGGTTAAATTTCCCATCTGTCGCACGTCATCTTCGTGGTGTAGCAATTTTAATGGTCAGTAGTGCACATTTGAAGACAATGACTGGAATATTCTCTTTGAAATTCTGAATGTAGCAGGGTAAAAATGAGGGAACGAAAGGCTATTTACAGCTTGTACAAAAACCAAACGGCAGTTAAAAGAGTCGATAGGCAAGAAACGGAAGTACTGGTTGAGAAGGAAGTGAGACACAGTTGTAGCCTATCCTTAGTCTGTACATTGAGTAAGCAATAAAGGAAGCTAAAAAAGAATTGGAGTAGAAAGAAAAGTTCATGGAGAAGGAATAAAAAACTTTCAGTTTTCTGATGACGCTGTAATCCTGTCACAGGCAGCAAAGGGTTTGGAGGAACAGTTGATTGGAAAGGACAGTGTCCTGAGAGGACATAGGATGAACAGAAACACGTGGAATATAGCTGAATTAAAGCAGACGATGCTAAGGGAATTAGATTAGAAAACGAGACACTTAAAGTAGTAGATGGGTTTTATTATTTGGCAGCAAAATAACTGATATTGCCGAAGAGTGAATAGGTCAAGCGTCCACTACACGCAGGAGGCGTGTACACGGGTAGCAGGGACTGTATGGCGTGGATTGGGTGGTTTTTTAGGTTAGAGGGCCTGGGAAAACACAAATGGGCTTCAGTCTCAAAGGGTGCAGGCCGAAAAATGGAAGAACGAAGATACAGGAAGCATTCGTATAAAAAATTGTCGTAGCCGTGATGGGAAATTACCAGAGCTCCAAGCGCTCCTAGAAAGCACTGATGCGTGGCGTGTTTGTTGTTGTTGTTAGAAATAGTTTACCTTGACGCGAAATTTGAAGTGGATAGTTCCTGTGAGTTAGTACGGGCAGAGGTAGTTCTTGGCAACCGGAATAAAATAATAATTGAATCATTTTACCGACTGCCCATTTCAGATAATACAATTGTTGAAATGTTCAAAGAAAACTTGAGTTTAGTTTCAAATACGTACCCGAATCATACGATTATGTTTGGCAGTGATTTTACTTTAATCTCGATATGCTGCGAAAATACATGTTTCAATCCGGAGGTACGCATAAAACATCATCAGAAATTGCGCTAAATGCAATCTCTGAAAATTATTTCGAGCAGTCAGTTCATGAGCCAGCGCGAATAGTAAACGGTTGTGAATACACACTAGACCTTTTAGCAACAATAATCCTAAGCTAGTAACAAGCATCAAAACGGATACAGGGATTCGTGAGGACAGAGTTGTCGTAGCGAGATTGAATATTTTAACCCCCAAGTCCTCCAAAACGAAATATACCTATTCAAGAAAGCAGATAAAAATTCACTTCCAAATTAACAACGCAAGTGGCTTCAATTCAAAGAAAGAGTATCGACAGCAATTGAGAGATTTATACCAAATAAATTAACAAACGATTGAGCTGATCCTCCTTGGTACCCAAAACAGGCCAGAACACTGTTGGAGAAACAACGAAAAAAACATGCCAAATTTAAACAGACGCAAAATCTCGAAGATTGGCGACCTTTTACAGAAGCTCGAAATTTAGCGCGGACTTCAATGCGAGATGCTTATAATAGTTTCCACAACGAAACTTTGTCTCACAACCTAACAGAAGATCCAAAGAGACTCTGGTCGTATGTGAAGTATGCTAGCTGAAAAATACAATCAGTGCCTTCTCTGCGTACTATCAATGGAGATGATCTCGAACACAGTGCTGCCAAAGCAGAGGTACTGAACTAAGTCTTCCGGAATGCCTTCACAAAAGAAGAAAAAGACAATATTCCAGAATTTGAGTTAAGAACAGTTGCCAACATGAGTAACGTACAAGTAAATATCCTCGGAGTAGTGAAGCAACTTAAATCACTTAATAAAAGCCGGTCTTCTGGTCCAGACTGTATACCAGTTAGGTTCCATTCAGAGTATGCTGATACAATAGCTCCTTACTTTACAACCATAAACAACCTTTCGCTCGACGAAAGATCCGTACCCAAAGACTGGAAAGTTCCACAAGTCACACCAATATGCAATAAAGGATTAATGCACTAAATTACAGCCCATATCATTAACGTCGATATGCAGCAGGATTTTGGAACATATATTGTGTTCGAACATTGTGAACTACCTCGAAGAGAGCGGTCTATTGACACACAGTCAACACGGATTTAGAAAACATCTTTCTTGTGAAACACAACTTGCTCTTTACTCACATGAAGTGTTGAGTGCTATTGACACTAGATTTCAAATTGATTCTATATTTCTATATTTCCAGAAGATTTCTGACACTGTAGTGCATAAGCGGCTTGTAGTGATATTGCGTGCTTACGGACTATCGTTTCAGTTATGTGATTATATTCGTGATTTCCTGTCAGAGAGGTCACAGTTCGTAGTATGTTACCGAAAGTCATCGAGTAAAACAGGTGTGATTTCTGGCGTCCCCCAAGGTAAGGTTATAGGCCCTTTTCTATTTCTTATATACATAAATGATTTAGGAGAAAATCTGAACTGGCGTCTTACGTTGTTTGCGGATGATGCTGTCGTTTATCGGCTAGTAAAATCATCAGATCAAAACAGATTGCAAATCGCTTAAGATATATCTGTATGGTGCAAAAAAGTGGCAATTGACGCTAAATAACGAAAAGTATAAAGTCATCCGCATGAGTGCTAAAAGGAATCCGTTAAACTTCGGTTGCACGATAAATCAGCAAATCTAAAGGCCGTAAATTCAACCAAATACCTAGGAATTACAATTAGGAACAATTTAAATTGCTAGGAGCACACAGAAAATATTGCAGAGAAGGCTAACCAAAGACTACGTCTTATTGGCAGGACACTTAGAAAATGTAACAAATCGACTAGACTGCTTATACTACGCTTTCCCGTCCTCTTTTAGTATACTGTTGCGCGATGTGGGATCCTTACAAGATAGGACTGACGGAGTACATCGAGAAAGTTCAAAGGAGGTAAGCACGTTTTATATTGTCGCAAAGTAGGGGAGAGAGTGTCACTGAAATGATACAGGATTTATGGTGGACATCATTAAAACAAAATCGTTTTTCGGTGCGGCAGAATCTTCTCACGAAATTTCAATCACCAATATTCCCCTCCTAATGCGAAAATATTTTGTTGATACCGAACAACATAGGGAGAAACGATCATCATAATAAAATAAGGAAAACCTGCGCTCACACGGAAAGACAGAGGTGTTCGTATTTTCCGCGCGCTGTACGAGATTGGTGTGCGGCTGGTCGCGGCGGAGGTTCGAGTCCTCCCTCGGGCATGGGTGTGTGTGTTTGTCCTTAGGATAATTTAGGTTAAGTAGTATGTAAGCTTAGGGACTGATGACCTCAGCAGTTAAGTCCCATAAGATTTCACACATATTTGAACATTTTTTTGGACGAGATTGGAATAATAGAGAATTAATGTGAGGGTGGTTCGATGAAACCTCTGCCAGGCATTTGAATGTGATTTGTAGAGCATCCTTGAAGATGTAGATGAAGTAGAGCGGATATAAAATGTAGACTGGCAATGATAAGAAAAGCGTTTCTGAAGTAGAGAAGTTTGTTAACATCGAATATAGGTTTAAGTGTCTGGAAATCTTTACTGAAGGTATTTATCTGTAGTGCAACCGTTTATAGAAGTGAGACGTGGACGATAAACATACAAGAAATTCTGAAATGTGATGCTATGGAGGAATGCTGAATATTAGACGGCTAGAGGATTATTACTAATGAGGAGGTATTGAATAGAATCGGTGAGAAAAGAAATTTGTGTCACAACTTGACTAAAAGAAGGGAAAGATTGATAGGACACATTGAGACATCACGGGATCACCAGTTTAGTAGTGGAGGGGAGTGTGGGAGGTAAAAACTGCATAGGGAGACCAAGAAATGAATGCAGTAAGCAGGTAAGGAAGGAGTAGACTGCAGCAGATTTTCAGAGATTAAGAGGCTTACACAAGGACCTTCGTTAACAGTCTGCAGTGGGGTACCATGTCAAATGCTTTTCGGAAATCTGGGAATATGGAGTATACATATTGTCCTTCATCCGCAGGTCGTACTATATCATGTGAGAAAATGGCAAGCTGACTTTCACACGAGCGATGCTTTTTGAAACTGTGCTGATTCTTGGACATAAACTTTTGAGTTTCTAGGAAATTTATTGTATTTGGACTCAGAATATAGTCTAGAATTCTGCAGACAACCGATGTTAAGGATACTGGTCTGTAATTTTGCGTGGCTGTTCTTTCACTCTTCTTATTTACAGGAGTCACCTGCGCTTTTTTCCTGTTGGACATAAAGAAATCATTAAAAGCATTTAATACCGAGAAATCCTATCTCTGAACATGATACGTGCCTGCATTCGGTTAGGAAGTGAGCGCAGAAGGTTGTGCAGATACGCCACATCCAGTTGAAGCCACTCACGGAGAATTTGATCGCACAATTCCACCAAATTACGAGAATGCTGATGTCGGCGTTTTACCTACTGTACCTACATGTCCCACAGATTTTCTGTGGGCTTCAAATTAGGTGAATTTACAGGCCAGCCATGATGTAATAAGGCTGGGTAGTTTTCAGAAAACCAGTCACATATGCCTCCAGTCTAAAGCATTTTGTTGTTGTCTTTATGTGCCTGTGTGAGCAATGAGATCTTGCAAGGTGACCGACTCCAAATATTCATCACACGCAGTTCCCATCGCAGTGTCCTCTAGTTAACAGGTTGTGATGAACCTTCATTTACAAACCGTGACAGGTCTCTCTGGTCCCCCTCAGTTAAAATCTTTTCCCGACCACAATTCTGAATTCGTGTTTCGTGGCCACGTGTCTTACACTAGTGCCTGTAGAAATCAAGAAACCCAGCAAGTTCACACACCGTCTGATCGTGACCACTGCCAAACACTGTTACTCCTCTTTTGCCACTCTGTCACGTCCTTACATTTACCCATGTTGACATACAATGTCACCGAGCGAGGTGGCGCAGTGGTTAGCACACTGGACTCGCATTCGGGAGGACGACGGTTCCATCCCGTCTCCAGCCGTCCTGATTTAGGTTTTCCGTGATTTCCCTAAATCGTTTCAGGCAAATGCCGGGATGGTTCCTTTGAAAGGGCACGGCCGATTTCCTTCCCAATCCTTCCCTAACCCGAGCTTGCGCTCCGTCTCTGATGACCTCGTTGTCCACGGGACGTTAAACACTAACCACCGACATACAATGTCAGGTTGAAAAGTAAATGTTTCACTGGTTGCTGTTGCCTTACGCTCATATAGAGGGAGTGCCTGTGCAGTTGAGCACGTGACTCGACTGCTACCCAATCTGTAGAGGCTTAACAAATCACCTGTGCATGGGCAGTAGAGGACTAATTTTTGTCCTGAGAAGTTATTTGGTGTAAGACCCACACATTTGAACAATATTGTTACTTTAACCTAAATGAAGTCCAAATCCGAAAGGAAGGTCATCAATGAAGTACAACACTTAGCACGTTCATTGCGGATGTGGCAAGTTATGCAGAGATGGAGAGGCTTGCGCAATATAAACTAGCATGGAAAGCTGCATGAAACAAGACTTTGCGATGAAGTCCATAACAGTAACAGTTGATGTCAGATAAGGAGATGGGAAAGGTGTTTCTAAAAACATATATGACCATCATAAATTAAGAGATGAAGATTCAGGGAGCATTTGAATCGTGATATAGCAGTGAATTAAAAATTTAGTGGCCAGGTAATGTTGCAAGTGAAGAAGTACGAGATGTATTTCTTTTAAAGTAAGTACCGTTTTAAAATTAAAATAAAACAAGTAGACTTTGCCTAGCAATTTTATTTTTATATGAAAGCCTGTACTTTAATCTACTCTTCAACGTCACTCCCACTATTATTAAGGCACTTAAAGTATCATACAGCCAGCCAGTGGATACCATCCTTCTTGATATCTGCCATCTGATTAGGCCACCACTGTAACACTGTCGTTTTGACATGTTCATTGCCGTCATGGCGGTGACCACCCAGATGCTTGTTCAAACACAGGAACGCGTGATAGTCACTGGAGACTATATCGGGTGATCAAGCTGTTCCCAGCCAAATGATCTGATCAGCTCTTGGGTTCGATCGGCCGGGTGGTTTGGGGCATGGATGTTAAGGATGCTGGTCTGTAATTTTGCGTGGCCGTTCTTTCACTCTTCTTATTTACAGGAGTCACCTGCGCTTTTTTCCTGTTGGACATAAAGAAATCATTAAAAGCATTTAACACGGAGAAATCCTATCTCTGAACATGATACGTGCCTGCATTCGGTTAGGAAGTGAGCATGCCAGGACTTTTTTTTTGATTGCACGGAATTGTTCTTTTAAGGTCTCACAGCAAATCGTATAATTTATGGTATCGCCACAAAACAAAAAATCCACAAGCAACACCCGCTTCTTGTCCAAATGGTTCAAATGGCTCTGAGCACTATGAGACTTAACATCTATGGTCATCAGTCCCCTAGAACTTAGAACTACTTAAACCTAACTAACTTAAGGACAGCACACAACACCCAGCCATCACGAGGCAGAGAAATCCCTGACCCCGCCGGGAATCGAACCCGGGAACCCGGGCGTGGGAAGCGAGAACGCTACCGCACGACCACGAGATGCGGGCTGCTTCTTGTCCCAAAAAAATGGTACACCTGATTTTCCGGGCTGAAATTGTTTGCATGAACTTCACTTCCTTGGGTGATATTGAAATCCGCCATTCTGTGAGTTAACGCTTAGCGAGGTGTAACGTAAGCCATTCACGTTTCCTCGCCTGTGACAATTTGCCTTAAAAATTCGTCACCGTGCACACTGTGCTGCTCTAGGAAAGTCAAAGAATTGGCTAAACGTTTGCTTTTGTGCACCTCAATCAGCATTTTCGATGCCGAGGCGAGCATAACTTTCGAAAATTTAAACGTTCCATAACAAATGCACGAAGCATACATCTTGACACTTCAGGAAACTCACCACATAGCGTCGATGTCGTAGAGCGTCTGTTCTCTCTCTCTTATTCATCAGCTTTTTGCACCAAATCGTCAGTGATGACTGAAGGTCGCTCATTTCGTTCCTCGTCATTCACATTCGTGTGGCCAGCTTCGAAAGCTCATCTACTCCAAAAAAAATGGTTCAAATGGCTCTGAGCACTGTGGGACTCAACTGCTGAGGTCATTAGTCCCCTAGAACTTAGAACTAGTTAAACCTAACTAACCTAAGGACATCACAAACATCCATGCCCGAGGCAGGATTCGAACCTGCGACCGTAGCGGTCTTGCGGTTCCAGACTGCAGCGCCTTTAACCGCACGGCCACTTCGGCCGGCTCATCTACTCCCTACAGTCCGATCGCTCATAATGTTTTTTTTCAATAGACTTCACTCACCTGACAGTGAATTTCAGTCGCTTTCACACCTTTACCACTAAGAAAACAAATCACAGCTCGTATTTCACAGTCGTCAGAGTTCTCAGTCGGAGGGGGCATTTCAAACACAAACAAGCGTAAACACGACGAATGACTCTGTAATGGCGTCTATGGCTTGCCAGCAGAGTGCAGTACACAGCGCACATGCGCCAAATGCCAACTGCAGCGCTGCAGCGGCAGAATTTCAAAACAATACTTACCTAAAAAACACGTCTCGTGTTAAAAAGAATAGATGAGGAAGTATGTTTATGGAAGGGCATTATATAACGTCCCAAGTAGACGTATTTTTTCAACTATACGGTGGTAATAATGCAAAGACATGAGTGGAGCAGCATTTAACTGCGATGTTAATAATTTTCAACCATGTTTAAAAATTCCTCGCTCAGCTTTGATTGAATAAATTGAGATTCTTACAAAATAATAAACCGCTCTCTGGCACTCTGAGTACGGTAATAGACACATCCGTGTGTTCTAGTGCTAGGTGATGCATTAATGTTGTGAAGAAGCACTTATCGTCCTTCAAATAAACAACGTGATTGTATGCAATTTTACTTGTTAACAGAAATACTGTACGACTAACGAATTTCTATAGCCGTAAAGTTTTAGCACAAGCAAAGAACGGGACTTGATCGTATGTTTTCTGCCAAGAAGAAAATAACGAGAATGCTAAATCTTGTAAGACTGTCATTAATTTCGACTCAAGTCCGACTGCCTTCATTGGGTGTGATTCCAGAGCCCCCAACAACGAGTAAAATGAGACTTGACAGATGAAGGGACAGCTACTACATAATCCAAGAACAGATGACTTAGCGTTGGAACCAGTAGAGGCAGATACAGTCTAGGATACGCAATACAAATAATAGAGGGTGTACAGTGTAGTAGTTACAGAGAGATAATAAGATACGTATGCAGTTGCTTAGTTGAACAATGAATGGAGAACATATCATGTAGATTTCCTTCAGGTTTTGTGAATATCAAGGCTAATTTTCGTCAGATAATGAAATATACCGGGTGATCAAAAAGTCAGTATAAGTTTGAAAACTGAATAAATCGCGGAATAATGTGGATAGACAGGTACAAATTGAGGCACATGCTTGGAATGACATGGGGTTTTATTAGAACCAAAAAAATACAAACATTCAAAAAATGTCCGACAGATGGCGCTTCATCTGATCAGAATAGCAATAATTAGCATAAAAAGTACGACAAAGCAAAGATGATGTTCTTTACAGGAAATGCTCAATATGTCTCCATCATTCCTCAACAATAGCCGTAGTCGAGGAATAATGCTGTGAACAGCACTATAAAGCATGTCCGGAGTTATGGTGAGGCATTGGCTTCGAATGCTGTCTTCCAGCATCCCTAGAGATGTCGGTCGATCAAGATACACCTCCGACTTCAGGTAACCCCAAAGCCAATAATCGCACGGACTGAGGTCTGGGACCTGGGAGGCCAAGCACGACGAAAGCGGCGGCTGAGCACACGATCATCACCAAACGACGCGCGCAAGAGATCTTTCACGCGTCTAGCAATATGGGGTGGAGCGCCATCCTGCATAAACATCGTACGTTCCAGCAGGTGTTTATCAGCCAGGCTGGGGATGATGCGATTCTGTAACATATCGGCGTCCCTTTCACCCGTCACGGTAGCAGTTACAAAACCAGAATCACGCATTTCCTCGAAGAAAAAAGGCCCGATAACGGTAGATGTGGTAAATCCAACCCATACCGTGACTTTTTCGTCGTGCAATGGAGTTTCGACGACAGTTCTAGGATTTTCGGAAGCCCAAATACTGCAGTTGTGGGCGTTGACAGACCCTCGGAGCGTGAAATGAGCTTCGTCGGTCCACAACACATTACTCAACCAATCGTCATCTTCCACCATCTTTTGAAACACCCACACCGCAAATGCCCTCCGCTTCACTTAATCGCCAGGTAACAGTTCATGATGCCGATGGATTTTGTACGGATAGCATCGGAGGGTACGCCTAAGTGCCAACCAAACATTAGTGTATGGAATGCCGGTGCGACATGCGGCTGCACTTCCCCGTGCATAGACTTCCCCGTGCATAGACAAACCCGCTGCAGTCTCTATTTCTTCCTGAACTGTCTCAGCAGCATTACGCCTTGTGCTCGGTCGGCCACTACGGGGTCTATCGTCTAAACAACCCGTGGCTTCGAACTTCGAAATCATTCTCGCCATAGCTGCATTGGTCAACGGACCTTTACCCGTTCGAATCCCCTTCCTATGGCGATAGGATCGTAACGCTGAACTAGCACATTCCCCATTCTGATAATAAAGCTTTACTAAAAGCGCCTTTTCAGGTAACGTCAAAATGCTGCGACTGCTGGCGCATCTGATTCTCTCTCTCATTACAGCTCCTTTTATACACGTTTGTCGTGCACAGTCACTGACGTTTTGCTGTCCAGCGCCATCTGTCGGACATTTTGTGAACTTTGTTTTTTTTTGTTCTAATAAAACCCCATGTCATTCCAAGGATGTGTGTCAAATTTTACCTCTCTATCTACATTATTCCGTGGTTTATTAAGTTTTCAAATTTATACAGACTTTTGGACCACCCGGTTTATGTACAGCTTCAATGCTACAAAATTATCCGAAAAGAATAGAGAGCTGCCGAGCCTTAACTAACTTCCCGGACCAAAAGGTAGTATGTTGTTTCAGAACATCAAAAACTGTGCAACGACCTTCCTTTGAAAAGTAATACTCTACTCGCCAAGAACGGCTGAAAATGGCCAGTAGAGATTTTCACTGATTATATTCCTTTCAAACGTTAAAGCCGTTAGTGGTCGTAGCTAGCTCCGTTATCGTTTTATTCGAGGATCAACAGAAAGTGGGTCTGCTGAGATTGGATATTGGAACCAAAAGGAAAAGACCTATCAGATGTGTTTCGCCAATTTAAATCACTTACTTTCTCCTCCCAGTCGACTTTCGTTTTTGCCTGACAACATGTGAGGTTAAGGCTCTCCCTCAGTCGCAGATGGCTTTCGAATACCGGTCTGACTGAGCGCTTCTGACCTAGGACGGGCACTGGGCTCGTTTCGTTCAGGGAAATCTCTCCATTCTCCCTATCGATTTGTTGAGTGGTAGGCTACGATTTGTCGACCTAGAGAAAGCTTTATTCGCCAGTGTAAAGTGATGCAAAATGTTTGAAATCCTGGTAGGTGCACGTCATAGGGAAAGACGATTAATATACGACATGCACTCATTTATTCGTTGACGTTTTCATTTTTAGTGTCCATTAGATTCCATTAAAAAGGAGAACACCCAACCAATGTCAAGGTATACGGAAACAAAGGACAAGAAAATCAATAAACTTAATCGCTATACTATATCAACGAAATGCTATCATTATACTATTAAAGGCCATTCATGATTTTGCCAGCGAAATTTAAAGAACTAAATTAAGAAGAACGCTGTTATTTCGAAACAAATTGCTACTTCCTACTGTTTATCTGATATTGATAGATTAATATTTCCTTGATAACATTAGTATTTTTCAAAGAAATTTTTTCCATCATCTGTAAATAATGAGTCCTGTTTATAGCATAATCCTGTTTACCACGCAACTTTACACCGATCAGTGCTACTTGCTACGTTGCTGATAGGACTTCTAAGTTCCTGAATCTAAATATTCAGGTTTATTTTATTTACTGTATGACATGCCAGCAGAATGTACACAAAAATTGTCATTACAATGCAAAGGAATATATATACAAATACATTTAAAATAATGAACTAGTAAATAAAATATTTCTTATACATGCAAGTGGTCAACGTGATATTATATACAGAAATATGATGTATCATGCGAGACTAGAAGCTATTGGTTACATATCGATGTCCAGGTCTTGGATCCACTTCATAGCTCGAGGTGTGGCTTCCATCAAGTCCTCTTCTGATTCACTGAATTTCCTAGTAGGGCACATTTTTGTGATGTGGTCCACACTTCGCTCAGGTGCCCCACAGTCAAAGCTTGGGTTGTCTACGAATCTCCATTTATCGAGCGTGGCCTTGAATCTAGTGTGGCCACTTCGGATACGGTTGAGCTTAACCCAGTTTTTCCTAGCAAAGTCTAACCCTTTTAGTGCTTTTGAGGTGCCAGTTATAAGGTGATAGTTACTGACTGAGTTTTCCCATGCCTTTTTCCAAGCGTTTGTAAGGTTGAACCTATCCTCTCCTCTCATGTAGCTGTTATTCCATATCGGGTTTCGTGACTTCAATCGGTGATTTGGTAAATTTTTAATAACATCTCGAATAGGTAGGCATTATGTGTCATCTATTTGTGTTATTTTTCCCCATTCTTTAATAGATGTTTCTTGCCGTCTCAGTTTAGGCTGTGCCATGTTGGCGATGACGGAGAGCCATGGTATTGGGGTAGATTTTAATGTCCCAGTGATAATACGCATGATATCGCGGAGCTGCACGTCTGCCATGTTGGTAAGGTGACTTCTCTGCCAGACAGGAGAACAGTATTCTGCAGTGGTATAGACTAATGATGTTGCTGCTTTTCGTAGAGTTGATACATTCCACCCCAAGAACAACTTGCCAATTTCCTAGTAATACACTCCTGGAAATGGAAAAAAGAACACATTGACACCGGTGTGTCAGACCCACCATACTTGCTCCGGACACTGCGAGAGGGCTGTACAAGCAATGATCACACGCACGGCACAGCGGACACACCAGGAACCGCGGTGTTGGCCGTCGAATGGCGCTAGCTGCGCAGCATTTGTGCACCGCCGCCGTCAGTGTCAGCCAGTTTGCCGTGGCATACGGAGCTCCATCGTAGTCTTTAACACTGGTTGCATGCCGCGACAGCGTGGACGTGAACCGTATGTGCAGTTGACGGACTTTGAGCGAGGGCGTATAGTGGGCATGCGGGAGGCCGGGTGGACGTACCGCCGAATTGCTCAACACGTGGGGCGTGAGGTCTCCACAGTACGGTCGGCGGAAGGTGCACGTGCCCGTCGACCTGGGACCGGACCGCAGCGACGCACGGATGCACGCCAAGACCGTAGGATCCTACGCAGTGCCGTAGGGGACCGCACCGCCACTTCCCAGCAAATTAGGGACACTGTTGCTCCTGGGGTATCGGCGAGGACCATTCGCAACCGTCTCCATGAAGCTGGGCTACGGTCCCGCACACCGTTAGGCCGTCTTCCGCTCACGCCCCAACATCGTGCAGCCCGCCTCCAGTGGTGTCGCGACAGGCGTGAATGGAGGGACGAATGGAGACGTGTCGTCTTCAGCGATGAGAGTCGCTTCTGCCTTGGTGCCAATGATGGTCGTATGCGTGTTTGGCGCCGTGCAGGTGAGCGCCACAACCAGGACTGCATACGACCGAGGCACACAGGGCCAACACCCGGCATCATGGTGTGGGGAGCGATCTCCTACACTGGCCGTACACCACTGGTGATCGTCGAGGGGACACTGAATAGTGCACGGTACATCCAAACCGTCATCGAACCCATCGTTCTACCATTCCTAGACCGGCAAGGGAACTTGCTGTTCCAACAGGACAATGCACGTCCGCATGTATCCCGTGCCACCCAACGTGCTCTAGAAGGTGTAAGACAACTACCCTGGCCAGCAAGATCTCCGGATCTGTCCCCCATTGAGCATGTTTGGGACTGGATGAAGCGTCGTCTCACGCGGTCTGCACGTCCAGCACGAACGCTGGTCCAACTGAGGCGCCAGGTGGAAATGGCATGGCAAGCCGTTCCACAGGACTACATCCAGCATCTCTACGATCGTCTCCACGGGAGAATAGCAGCCTGCATTTCTGCGAAAGGTGGATATACACTGTACTAGTGCCGACATTGTGCATGCTCTGTTGCCTGTGTCTATGTGCCTGTGGTTCTGTCAGTGTGATCATGTGATGTATCTGACCCCAGGAATGTGTCAATACAGTTTCCCCTTCCTGGGACAATGAATTCACGGTGTTCTTATTTCAATTTCCAGGAGTGTATTATTCCGGTGATATTATCCAGGTAATTCGTACGAAGAATGGCTAGCGAGATACGTTTTTAATTTCATTCTGAGTTGGCAGGGCGTACAATCGTTTGTCTTGGACAGAAGCCTGTTGTATACCAAGAGGGAAGAATAGCATTGTAAGGCCGTCAGAGAAGAGCTCGGACTGAAAAGGGCGTAACGTAGGGCTCAAGTACTTCTCTATCGATCAAGTTGTATATCGAAAGAGTAATTCAGGGAAACGCAGTCTTTGGTTCACCTCCCCCATACCACTTAAAATTGTTCGTAATTGTAATCACCAGGTACTTAGTTCAATTGACAACCTTTAAATTTGCGTGACTTGTCACTAAACCTACATTTAACGATATATTTTAGTGCTCATGAAGAGGGCCTCAGACTTTTTATTCTTTAGGGTCAGTTGCCATTTTCCCCATCTTGCAGATACCCCTGCGTATACCATTTTGCAATTCGTTTTGATTTTATGATGACTTTACTAGAAGGTAAAAGGCAGCATCATCCTGAAATAATATAAGATATTGTGCATGTCCACCATTTTAGCAATGGTCGCGGGACTCGGCTGTTCGATTGATGATGTCAAATGAAACACCTCTCAGCCGTCAATTTTCAACCTCATTTTATTAGGCAACCAGTTTCGGCGCTTTATAACGCCATCTTCATGCCTCTGACCGACGTGTAGTGTTAATCTACCTCGATTGTGGTCGAAGCAGAAGCCAACAATACTGATATTAGTAGATATCTACTTGCTATAGTGACCACTTCAAACACCACCAGCCGACTAGGCGGGTGATGTTGTCACTGTAGCAAGTAGACTATGTGATCAAACGTATACGGACACCACCAAAAACATACGTTTTTCATATTAGGTGCATTGTGCTGCCACCTAATGCCAGGTACTCCATATCAGTGACCTCAGTAGTCATTAGACATCGTGAGAGAGCAGAATGGGGCGCTCCGCGGAACTCATACGGGCTTCGAACGTGGTCAGGTGATTGGGTGTCACTTGTGTCATACGTCTGTACACGAGATTTCCACACCCCTAAACATCCCTAGGTCCACTGTTTCCGATGTGATAGTGAAGTGGAAACGTGAAGGGACACGCACAGCACACAAGCGTACAGGCCGACCTCATCTAAGAGACCGCCGACAGTTGAAGAGGGTCGTAATGTGTAACAGGCAGACATCTATCCAGACCATCACACAGGACTTCCAAAATGCATCAGAATCCACTGCAAGTACTACGACAGTTAGGTGGGAGGTGAGAAAAGTTGGATTTCATGATCGAGCAGATACTCATAAGCCACACATCACGCCGGTAAATGCGAAACGACGTCTCGTTTGGTGTAAGGAGCGTAAACATTGGACGATTGAACAGTGGAAAAACGTTGTGTGGAGTGACGAATCACGGTAACAATGTGTCGATCTGATGCCCGGTGAACATCACCTGCCAGCGTGTGTAGTGCCAACAATAAAATTCAGAGGCGGCGGTGTTATGGTGTGATCGTGTTTTTCTTGGAGAGGGCTTGCACGCCTTGTTGTTTTGAGTGGCACTATCACAGCACAGGCCTACATTGATGTTTAAGCACCTTGTTGCTTCCGACTGTTGAAGAGCAATTCGGGGATGGCGATTAGCATCTTTCAACAAGATCGAGCACCTGTTCATAATGCACGGCCTGTGGCGGAGTGGTTACACGACAATAACATCCCTGTAATGGACTGGCCTGCACAGAGTCCGAACCTGAATCCTGCCTTTGGGATGTTTTGAGAACGCCGACTTCGTGCCAGGCCTCACCGACCGTCATCGATACCTCTCCTCAGTGCAGCACTCAGCGAAGAATTGGCTTCCATTCCCCAAGAAACCTTCCAGCACGTGATTGAACGTATACCTGCGAGAGTGGAAGCTGTCATCATCAACACCATACTGAATTCCAGCATTACCGATGGAGGGCGCCACGAACTTGTAAGTCATTTTCAGCCAGGTGTCCGGATGTAGATATCTACTAATATCAGTATTGCCGGCCTCTGCTTCGATCACAAGCAAGGCAGATTATTCCTACACGTCGATCAGAGACCTGAAGATGGCGTAATAAAGCGCCAAAACTGTTTACTTAATAAAATAAGGTTAAAAATTGACGGATGAGAGGTATTTAATTTGACAACATTATTCTAAGATACTATCGTAAATCATTTATACAAGGAACAGAAAAGTGCCAGAATGCTTCGTCGGCAAACGTCAGATGTTACTTGAGTTTGAATAGTTGATTTCGCGTCTGTCACTACGAACTGTAATCTTCCTGACAGTAAATCACCAATCTAGTAGTACAAGTTAATTAGAAGCCGCTTGTGTGAACGGTGTCAAAAGCCTTCTGTAAGTCTAGAAGTATAGATTCGATGTCAGATCCCCTGTCAATATCACCGATTACTTCGTGCAAGGCCGGCCGGAGTGCCCGTGTGGTTCTGGCGCTACAGTCTGGAACCGCGAGACCGCTTCGGTCGCAGGTTCGAATCTTGCCTCGGGCATGGATGTGTGTGATGTCTTTAGGTTAGTTAGGTTTAAGTAGTTCTATGTTCTAGGGGACTGATGACCTCAGAAGTTGAGTCCCATAGTGATCAGAGCCATTTGAACCACTTGAACTTCGCGCAAGAGCCAGTCGTGTGTCGAAACTTCTGTTTCGTTGGCTCGTCTGGCGTAGCGATAATGTCTCCATGTAGTAGTGGAGTAGGAAACAAGCGTTTATGTTCGAGAGAGAAGCAGACTTTACGAATCTGTCGGTCAACACAGTCCAGACCGAAACTTGTAACCTCCCCCTCACTTATCGACCTTAATGACAGTGAAAAATTAGACCGCGTGTACGTAATGGAAATTTGGGAAAAGCAATCGTCACCGAGGTTAATTTGTCGGTAAAGAGGGAGGAAAGGTTTACATCTAAATGAAAGGAAAAATGCAAATGAAACTGGTGGAAATTAATTTTGAAAAAGGGGTAAAGTTAATAAAGAAAGTAAATGTGCGGCTGTTACGTTAACAATTAACTAGCGGTAATTAGATATTTGAGATTTGGGGGAAATTACGGTCGCCAGTCCTAAGGACAATTACTATATTAACTGAAAAAGGAAGGTTATTACACATATAATTTGCACTAGAAGCGTGGCAACTGAAGGTTGACACGTGTAGTGTGAAAACTGAAAGTTTGTCAGAAGTAATAAATTTCGCTACACTCCGACTTAATTTAGCAAAAGAATTAATAAAACCGAAAAATCGAAAGTTAATTTAGTGACTGAAGTTAATAGTGAGCTTTCTTTCTGAAGCACATCGAAATTCAGTAAAATACGGTTAGTCTTGGACTACCTCAACAATCATTTCAAGAGCTACTTGAATCTACGCAATTTAGAAATAAGGGATTTCACTTTGAACTTGAATTAAATGATTCTGCACAATTAACAATAGTAAAATTTAGTACGTACCAAGCTGAACTCCAGTCACAGGTAAGCTAAATTACGGTAACAAAACTCGCACTCTTAATTCGTGCTTGTGTAATCTAAATATTGTAGCCAGCTATGAATGCCTTAACTGAACTTTGAAATTAAAGCAGTGAAATCGAATTATGTTTGAATTTCAACGACACTCGGGTTCATTTCGGAAAAGGTAGGGACCCTGCTTGGTAATGCAATTGGGACAATGAGCAACAAATGTTCACGCTAAGTTGCTGTAGGTGGTGACAGTCACTCATTGTCGGCCGTCGCTGTTGCAGAAGCTGGATGTTGGCGCGCCTTCTTCTCGACACGGTCACCAGGCGAAACGGGCTCTTGATGTGCGCCAGCTAATGCTTCCCGTCCGCGACACCATGTCAGAAACTATCATCGCAAGTCGAGCGCAATTACATGCTGCCAAACCCCGAAAGCGCGGCAACTCGCGGGAGCTTCACACGACACACCTGCTCCACTCGCTACTCCAGCCAGACTCCCTCTCTCCTCAGCCCGCGCTCCACGCGACAGAGTTAACTCTACCAAAGATCCTACACACTTTGATTCTTCACACGACCTATCGATGTAATCGTTCGATAGCAGTTTTCCCTAGGCAAGACCCAGCGTAAAAATACAAATAATATTTACGAAACAAACCAATTATACATCGACATAAATGCATAAATATATATATACAAATAGTAAAACAATTACAATATGTAAAGACACAGAAATGTCATATATTCAGGTAACAAAAATAACTAAAACAAATTTATAGTACAATAGATGGAAATAGGAGGATATGCATTTCCGGCGTTACAAACTCCTCCTGATTTCCTCTGACATATCATTGCTGCCTCCCCATACTAGTATCTTCCAGTCCATTCTCTTCTTCTGCTTTCGCTTCCATCTGAACCCTTCCCATTCCCCTAGTCTTTTGCTCTTTTTCCTCCCGTCACAATAACGGGCCTCCACAGAAACGGCACCCAGTCAGGCATACCCCGGTTGCGCCACTGATCTCGTGACGGAACAGAGAAACGAAACGCCGCCCTATTGGTGTCTCTAACAAGCATAAAGCGCGGCGACGTGCTGTTGGCCCTGCGTGACCGCTTAGCTTTGCATTGATCAGCTTCCCTCGGACACGACGCGGCGGGAAAAGGGTTGGCACGCCTTCGGCGCGGTGAAAGTTTACGGAAGAGCCAGACACTTGCTGCAGTTGCCAGCGCGTACGTTCACCCGCAGTCGCTAAGTGGTCGTTTGTTTCCGGTACGGGAGGACAAGCCGTGACTCCTGTTAAGTCAGCTCAGCGGGAAAGCACCAGCTTAAGCCCGTCTCACACGGAGCAAGATTCGCTGTGAGTTTCCTTGCTGGCTCGCGCGGCGGCTACCTTGCGGGCTCCGTCGTCTGCTAGCAGGCTACCTTGCTGGGAACCTTGTAAGATTTCCAGGATAGGTCCGGTGCTATTTTTCTTGCAAGGTCCCCTGCGTGCTACCTGCGTTGGCCAATCATGAGGCGTTTCGTTTGTGACGTCAGACGCGCAAAGCTTGGGCGGGAAGCCTATGTTGATAGTCGCTTTTCTGCTGTTGTGAGGTGCGGTAGGAAGTTCTTATAATTATTAAATAATGGCACCGCAGTGGTCCAAGGAAGCGATTGAAGCATTGATATGTACTTATAGGGAAGAACAGTGTCTGTACGTCGTGAAAAGCGCAGGCTATTATAATAAACACTTGCGTGCAGAGGCACTCGAAAGAGTTGCAAATAGCAATACATCCATTCGTATAAAATTTGCAAAGGATGTACGATCTTCTATCATATAAAATAAAGTCGTATATAACAGTCATTATCAGTATATTTATAAAATCAAAGAGTAATGAAATGGTGATACTTTTCAAACAAAAGGACGTGATATGCGAATTAACCTCAACTCTTTATGAAGCATGGAGAGCACACCTTTTCCAGCGTTTCTCCTCTTAATCCAGTTTTTCGTCTGTTCTTTCTTTCTTCTTCTCTCATTAGCATGCATTTCTGCATTGTTTAGCACCAAAACAGCTAATAACGCCAGTTTGCTCTGAACATCTGTACCTGAAGCAGCCATCTTCGTTCGATACAACATGCAGCCGATCTTGCACCGTGGGAGAGCTTCGGCATGGAAGATAGCCGCCTCCTTTCCCTGCAAGCCGACAGGCATGCACGCCATCTCGCAAACTTGCGCTGAACCTTGCTCCGTGTGAGACGGGCTTTACCGATGGCTGTTAGCGTTAATGATTTCTACTCCACTCGTCCCTCCTTGCTATGAGAAGGTGACGTAGTACGAAACAAAAAGTAGGCTGTAGGCATAGTAGATCCCATTCCCGCAACAGATGTCGCGGACGCACGTAATTGTGGCAGATTCAACCTGAGCCGTCCGCTGTGGCCGAGCGGTTCTAGGAGCTTCAGTCCGGAACCGCGCTGCTACTACGGTCGCAGGTTTCGAATCCTGCCTCGGGCATGGATGTGTGTGGTGTCCTTAGGTTTAAGTAGTTCTAAGTCTAGGGGACTGATGACCTCAGATGTTAAGTCCCATAGTGCTTAGAGCCATTTGAACCATTTTTTGAGATTCAACCTGAAGGGAACCCGTTAGAAATCTGGCGGTGGCTGAAGTTTTCGCCGCCACCATTTTGGTGACTAGACGAGGTACGTGTGTGTTATGGAGTGATAGGGAAGTAGATGTAACTGATATTGTAAGACTGTCATTCGTTAACATCCTTGGTGATATCTGTTTTGCCGGCATTACACAGTAGCGTACAGCTTGTTTCTGTGTTCCAAATTTCGTATCATAAATGCCACATAGATCCTTAGAGGCTATTAATTTTCAAACTCAAACAGTCAATGCGAAACGAAGTTTTATTTTAGTTTAAAAAGTAGCTAACTTCTTCTTTATGGACTTGTAAGAAAGTGAAATGTCGGCGATAAGAACTTGAAACGCAACAGCTCATTCTTCGTATGCTTGCAATAACTACATTAGCTTATTTCAACACGACACTAAAGCTAATTCAGAGTGCTTAATTAACTGTTACACCACGTTAACTGAATCTTCCGTCGATTCTACAGCATTACGTTTATTGTGTTAACCTGTTTTCGGCTTACAAGGCCATCTTCCTACATTTGAACTGTTACATCATTAGGTAGAGTCCATGTAGGTAATTTCACATTCCGAACGCCGAACTATAATTTTCAGTAACATCACGTCACAGTGGCTCGGTGTGAAGATGACAGTATGTTCCAGCTGGAGGAGTAATATGAATATCATGCCAAAGTACTTGGCAGTATTATATCCGCCTAATGCTAGGGACATGTACAGGGTGTTTCAAAAATGACCGGTATATTTGAAACGGCAATAAAAACTAAACGAGCAGCGATAGAAATACACCGTTTGTTGCAATATGCTTGGGACAACAGTACATTTTCAGGCAGACAAACTTTCGAAATTACAGTAGTTACAATTTTCAACAACAGATGGCGCTGCGGTCTGGGAAACACTATAGTACGATATTTTCCACATATCCACCATGCGTAGCAATAATATGGCGTAGTCTCTGAATGAAATTACCCGAAACCTTTGACAACGTGTCTGGCGGAATGGCTTCACATGCAGATGAGATGTACTGCTTCAGCTGTTCAATTGTCTCTGGATTCTGGCGGTACACCTGGTCTTTCAAGTATCCCCACAGAAAGAAGTCACAGGGGTTCATGTCTGGCGAATAGGGAGGCCAATCCACGCCGCCTCCTGTATGTTTCGGATAGCCCAAAGCAATCACATGATCATCGAAATATTCATTCAGGAAATTAAAGACGTCGGCCGTGCGATGTGGCCGGGCACCATCTTGCATAAACCACGAGGTGTTCGCAGTGTCGTCTAAGGCAGTTTGTACCGCCACAAATTCACGAAGAATGTCCAGATAGCGTGATGCAGTAATCGTTTCGGATCTGAAAAATGGGCCAATGATTCCTTTGGACGAAATGGCGGCCCAGACCAGTACTTTTTGAGGATGCAGGGACGATGGGACTGCAACATGGGGCTTTTCGGTTCCCCATATGCGCCAGTTCTGTTTATTGACGAAGCCGTCCAGGTAAAAATAAGCTTCGTCAGTAAACCAAATGCTGCCCACATGCATATCGCCGTCATCAATCCTGTGCACTATATCGTTAGCGAATGTCTCTCGTGCAGCAATGGTAGCGGCGCTGAGGGGTTGCCGCGTTTGAATTTTGTATGGATAGAGGTGTAAACTCTGGCGCATGAGACGATACGTGGACGTTGGCGTCATTTGGACCGCAGCTGCAACACGGCGAACGGAAACCCGAGGCCGCTGTCGGATCACCTGCTGCACTAGCTGCGCGTTGCCCTCTGTGGTTGCTGTACGTGGTCGCCCTACCTTTCCAGCACGTTCATCCGTCACGTTCCCAGTCCATTGAAATTTTTCAAACAGATCCTTTATTGTATCGCTTTTCGGTCCTTTGGTTACATTAAACCTCCGTTGAAAACTTCCTCTTGTTGCAACAACACTGTGTTCTAGGCGGTGGAATTCCAACACCAGAAAAATCCTCTGTTCTAAGGAATAAACCATGTTGTCCACAGCACACTTTCACGTTGTGAACAGCACACGCTTACAGCAGAAAGACGACGTACAGAATGGCGCACCCACAGACTGCGTTGTCTTCTATATCTTTCACATCACTTGCAGCGCCATCTTTTGTTGAAAATTGTAACTACTGTAATTTCGAAAGTTTGTCCGCCTGAAAATGTACTGTTGTCCCAAGCATATTGCAACAAACGGTGTATTTCTATCGCTGCTCGTTTAGTTTTTATTGCCGTTTCAAATATACCGGTCATTTTTGAAACACCATGTATAATCAAATCATTTAGATACGATTAAGGACAATCAAATAATGAAAGAGACACCAAAAATACGTTTACATTGTTTGACACCGATGACAACTCTTGTTAACATACTGCAATTGCTAATCGTAACAGCACCTAATTTCCCAGTAATTACTGAAACTCATAAAAACAAAGCGATTATTTGGCCTACTGTTATATTTATTGAAAAAATTTGGTAATTTGCGGTAAGGTCTTATAGGACCATACTGCTGAGGTCATCGGTTCCTAAGTTTACCCACTACTTAATCCAGCTTAAACTAACTTACGCTAAGGACAACACACACACCCATGCCAAAGGGGGACTCGAACCCCCGACGAGGGTAGCCGCGAAGACCGTGACAAGGCGCCGAAGAGAGCGCGGCTACCCCGCGCGGCATTTATTGAAATTCTGTTCACATTTAAAAAAATGCACGCATATTTGAAGCCAGAAACATGTTAGGAAGATATGGAATGGGGTAGTTTCAGAGCAGTTAACTGAAACGTAATCCGTACTGTTCCATAAAAACACGGGAGAACTGCCGGATATCAGTTACTTCCTGCCACGATATTTCGGCGCAGAGTCTTCTGGCCATCTTCAGGTGAATGCCACTGTAGTAGTACTGGCGATTACGCGCTGAGCTCCGCTATTTAAAACCTTCTGAGGTGACATTGCGCATGCGCTGCTCAGCGTGCGCGTTCATAACGGCTCCATGCGCTGCGCCTCGCGCCCTCCACTGCGAAAGCCTGGCGTATCGGTGTCAGGTCGATTTCCATCTTCATGCAGGTAACTACGCCGACTACGAAGCGGAGTTCAGCTGATAACCGCTATCTCGATTGATGAGAGTGTCGTTGTCAGACAATCTTATTTCCACAGATTCATTGATAATTGAGCTCCAAAAGTTTGATGTATGGGCCAAAATGGAAATCGACCTGACACCGATACGCCAGGCTTTCGCAGTGGAGGGCGCGAGGCGCAGCGCACGGAGCCGTTATGAACGCGCACGCTGAGCAGCGCATGCGCAATGTCACCTCAGAAGGCTTTAAATAGCGGAGCTCAGCGCGTACTCGCCAGTACTACTACAGTGGCATTCACCTGAACATGGCCAGAAGACTCTGCGCCTAAATATCGTGGCAGGAAGTTACTGATATCCGGCACTTCTCCCGTGTTTTTATGGAACAATCAGTACGCCGGGAAAGCTTTAAACATCACGTAATCCGTACTATTTATTTGAATCATTTCACTTATTTTTGCATGTTAACCTTGTACACTATTTCATGTACTTCAGTTGTAACCACCACGGATAACATTTTCTGTAATTCTGAATAACTTCTGTGACTAGATTGTAATTAACGAAATTACGATAAGTAATAATATTCCAATTGTCAGCAATGTATACAAGACAGCGAGGTGGCCAGTACCTTGACTCTACGATGAAATAAATTGTACACTTGAAACAACAACTGCTTTTACCAGATTACTGAGAACTATGCAGTTCTGCGGCCCGTTTTCACTTAATAAACTTCCACGTAACAGCATCTGTAACGAATCCTCAAGAGCAATATAAGTTAACGAGATCAGTTACTGTTCTCAAGATACTGTGTTGCAACCACCGAACGACAAGAACTTTATTTATAGCTACCCTTAACGTTACGAAAAGTCGATTGACTTCCAGTTTATGTTCTTCTTAGGCCTACATTTCTTTTATTCCCAGTGTTAAAGTTACACCCCACACTTCAAGCAAGAAGTGAACACAAGCTTTCGAAATGTAGTGCTACAGAAGAATAGTTGTTGAACAGGTAGGTAGTGTATCGAATTGAATACAATTTAAGAAAATAGAAATTTGTGCTCAACTTGACTAAAAGAAGGGATGAGCTGATAAGACACATCCTGAGACACTGAGGAATGGCCAGTTTGGTGTAAGAGAAAGTGAGGGCAGGGGTAAAAATTGTACAGGGAGCCCTAGGCGAGGACGCAGTAAACTGTTCCAAGTGTATGTAGGCTGCAATAATTTTGGAGAGATGAAGGGGATTACGTAGATTGCACTAGTGTAAAGAGCTGCAGCAAACCAGCCTTCGGACTGAAGGTTATAGCAACATCTTTTACAGGCATGCACACACAGCCTTGGGATGCTTCTTTGATGACGTTTGTGATAAAAGAATCCAGAAGACAGTCAGACTTTAGAATGTTAGGAGTTACGGCATTCACTTCTGTTTGTATTTTGCGCCGTATCGTCACTCAACGTTGTTTCGTAGGGAGACACATAAAAAGGGTCTTTCACAAATCCCCCCCCGCAAAAAAAAAAATCGCATACAGTGGAGTCAGTCGACGTTGGAGTACAATGGAGCAGCGCAAGATCCGAGTGAGGGAGTAAACACGTAACAGGCGTACCAAGATAGACCTAGCAGCTGCGATAAGCTGTGTCACGATGGTGCAGGGTTACCGCACTTGTCTAGTAAGTAGGAGATCTCTGGTTCGAATGCCGGTCCGGTACACATTTCCGCTCGTTGGCGCTGACTCCGCTTAATGTCCCGCTGCAGCTGATAGCAGTTATCCCCCTTCAATGTGCGTATATGTTTTACAGCTGCTGGATCTGCGAGATGTCTGTTCTTTCGAAGGAGACACTGCGCATTCAAATAATAGTCTTTAATCTTTAATCTTGGTTTGCAGTAAACGTCCCATTTCTTCCAGCACTACGGAAGCAACAAGACGGAACTTTGTGTCGTGACTACATAGAAGCTCGGGTTCGAAGACTTGAAGACGTGTTGTGAATGTTGCATATTGTGCTAGTTGTGCAGGTAAATAAAATATTTTCAAAATGTGTCCATCGTATTTTTTTATAACTGTCGGCAGATCAACGGTAAATTTCAAGGTTTTTCGCTCTTAGTAGTTTCGGTACCACGGATCCCTACTGAGTTAGCTCACCATTACCACAAGATAGATTTTTAAGTTCGGTAGTGGAAGGATACAGACGCATACACCGAAAATAAACGTGTACCATCTTTTACCAAATTCTATTTTATCAAATAACTGTAATTAAAATAATTTGAAGGAGAAATACTTAGTAAGGCTAGGGGCCTGTTCATATACGTATATTTTTTTACAAGCATCAACATTAGTACATAAACCTTAATTAAACTCAGTCGCAACCAAAATGGACATACAGTATACCACTCAAAATACAGACTTGAACAGAATGCTCTCAAACATCTTGGTATCCTTAAACAAAATTAATCAGTGGCGAACACTAACACCGAAGGTAACAAATGTTTCCGCGTCAAACTGTAATGCTTATCGTTTATTTGTTTGCGCTACTCTTTTCTTGCCACGATAAAAATGCACAGGCAGTGCAGTAACATTCGGCCAAATTACGAGATGACACGAACTTTTATCCTTTAACTAAAACAGGCAGCCGATTCAAGCGCGCACACACGACTAATGGTTCAAATGGCTCTGAGCACTATGCGACTTAACTTCTGAGGTCATCAGTCGCCTAGAACTTAGAACTAATTAAACCTAACTAACCTAAGGACATCACACACATCCATGCCCGAGGCGACCGTAGCAGTCCCGCGGTTCCGGACTGAGCGCCTAGACACACACGACTAATCTCAACGGTGAATTAGTCGGCAAGCTGAACAGCCTTCTCTGTTTGAACTCCACTTCACATGCGGACGAGCCTGCGAGCATCTGTTGTTAATGCTGCCGTCGAACATTCGTCGAAGGCACTACTGTGCCAACCCCGCAGCATTAACTCCACACACATACAGCTCCCCCACTGTCCCAGAAGACTCAACCGCACCTGTATTCGCTGGAGGCGATGCGCATACAGCGCTTTAAAGCCTCATCGCACGACCCCGACACTCTCGAAATACCGGAGGAGGCGTTACATCTACATCTACATCTACATGTACTTCTACTTCTACATAGATACTCCGCAAGCCACCGTACGGTGCGTGGCGGAGGGCAGCCTAACACCACTACTAGTAATTTCGCCGGCCGGTGTGGCCGTGCGGTTAAAGGCGCTTCAGTCTGGAACCACGTGACCACTACGGTCGCAGGTTCCAATCCTGCCTCGGGCATGGATGTGTGTGATGTCCTTAGGTTAGTTAGGTTTAATTAGTTCTAAGTTCTAGCCGACTGATGACCTCAGAAGTTGAGTCGCATGGTGCTCAGAGCCATTTGAACTAGTAATTTCCTTACCTGTTACACTCGTAAATAGAGCGAGGGAAAACAACTGCCTATGGGCCGCCATATGAGCCCTAATTCATCGATTTTTATCTTCGCAGTCCTTAACGCGCAATGTATGTTGGTGGCAGTAGAATCGGTCAGCAGTCAACTTCAAATGCCCGTTCTCTAAATTTTCTCAATAATGTTTTTCGAAAAGAGCGTCGGCTTCCCTTCAGGGATTCTCATTCGAGTTCCGAAAGCATCTCCGTAACTCTTACATGTTGTTCGAACCACCGCTAACAAAACTAGCAGTCCGCCTCTGAAAGTTTTCGATGTCTTCCTTGAATCCAACCTGGTACGGACCCCAGACAATCGAGCAGTATCCAAGATTAGGTCGCACAAGCGTCCTATATGCGGTCTACTTTACAGATGAACCACTTTTTCCTAAAATTCTCCCAGTAAACCGAAGTCGACGATTCGCCTTCCCTACCACAGTTCTCACCCGATCGTTCTCTCTCATATCGCTTTGCGACGTTACACCAACATATTTAAACGACTTCCCTGTGTTAAGGAGGACACTAGTAATACTGTAACCGAACATTACACGTTTCTTCTCCCTACTCATCCGCATTAACTTACATTTTTCCACATTTAGTATTTTAGGCTAAGAGGGAATTCGATTAACATCTAGCAGATGCAGTTTGGATAGGAAAGAGGGGACAAGGAAATTGTAAATGATATCCACTGATGTGTACGCCTATATTTAGACTTCGCAAACCTATGTGAAGTGAACGACAAATAGTACTTCTCACTGCACTTCACATTAGAGTTGCGTCCCATTCCATTCGCATATGGAAAGCTGGATGAAACACTGCCTATGCCTCTGTTCGCTTTAAATTAAAGTGTTACTTATCACCTTGACAAAACTATTGTTACATAACTTAATTTTTGTTTGTTTGCAGGTAAACTGATAAAGTTGAAATTGTCAGTGCCATTTTGTTTTGGCTTATCTAGAGGCGTGCTGTTGGGTGCTGTAGCGTTGGGATTTCAGTGTGTACCAGGACTGCAGACGCGCATAAAAAAAATTACGTAACGTTATTAGTTTTGCGATATATGAACCTTTTAAGATGGGTTTCACGGGATGGTTGGTCTGTCTTCAGGCGTTTGCCATTTGAAGTTTTTAAAAATTTCCGTGACTCTCTCTCGTAGGTCGAACAAACCGAGTGCTTCCCTTCTCTGTATACGTTCAATATTCCCCGTTAGTATATTTGGTATGCGTCCCACGGACATATGAAATATTCTAGGATGGGTGGCACGAGTATTTTGTAAGTAAACTCCTTAGCAGACTGATTACTTTTTCATGGCTGTTGACTGGAATACTCTATTTCGAATTCTGAAGGTGGCAGGGGTAAAATACAGGGAGCGAAAGGCTGTCTACAATTTGTACAGAAAGCAGATGCGAATTCTAAGAGTCGAGGGGCGCGAAAGGAGAGAAGTGGTTGAACAGGGAGCGAGAAAGAGTTGTAGCCTATCCCCGATGTTATTCAATTTGTATATTGAGCAAGCAGCAAGGGAAACAAAAGAAAAATTTGGAGTAAGAATTAAAATCAATGGAGGAGAAATAAAAACCTTGAGGTATGCCGACGACACTGTATTTTTCTCAGAGACAGCAAAGGACCCGGACGAGCAGTTGAACGGAATTGACAGTGTTTTGAAAGGAGGGTATACGATGAACAACAACAAAAGCAAAACGAGGATAATGGAATGTGGTCCAAATAAGTCGGGTGATGCTGAGGGAATTAGATTAGGAAATGAGACACTTAAAGTAGTAAAGGAGTTTTGCTATTTGGGGAGCAAAATAACTGATGATGGTCGAAGTAGAGACGATATAAAATGTATACTGGTTATGGCAAGGAAAGCATTTCTGAAGAAGAGAAATTTGTTAACATCGAGTATAGATTTAAGTGTCAGGAAATCTTTTCTGAAAGTATCTGTACGGATGTAGCCATGTATGGAAGTGAAACATGGACGGAAAACAGTGTAGACAAGAAGAGAATAGAAGCTTTCGAATTGTGGTGCTGCAGAAGAATGATGAAGATTAGATGGGTAGATCACGTAACCAATGAGGAAGTACTGAATAGAACAGGGGAGAAGAGGAATTTGTGGTACAACTTGATTATAAGAAGGGATCGGTTGGTAGGACATGTTCTGAGGCATCAAGGGATCACAAATTTAGTACTGGATGGAAGAGTGGGGGATAAAAATTGTAGAGGAAGGCCAGGAGATGAATAAAGTAAGCAGATTCGGAAGGATGTAGGTTGCAGTAGCCACAACAACAACAACTGTGAATGTATCCTAGTCGGCCGCCTGCATTACTGACGACTGAACCGATGTCATCATTCCACATCATATTCCTACAAATTGTTCAAAACTGATTCAAATGGCTCGAAGCACTATGGGAGTTAACATCTGAGATCATCAATCCCCTAGACTTAGAACTAATTAAACCTAACTAACTTTAGGACATCACACACATCCATGGCCGAGGCAGGATTCGAATCATCGACCGTAGCAGCAGCGCGGTTCCGAACTGAAGCACCTAGAACCGCTCGGCCACAGCGGTCGGCTTTACAGATTGTTACATCCTATATTTGTAAAGGTGCGTTTACACCTGCGCGCATTGCGGCTAGTCACCATGCGGCTGTAGCTTGCCCCACACGGAAGTTGAGGCGCCCAGTGTGAACAAAGGTGTGAATTGACATGCAATCTACACATGTGCCTCTACTTGCGTGTGGGGCAAGCACAGTCGCACGGCGACTAGGAGCAAGGCACAGGTGTAAACGCACGTTAATACTGAGCTTCGAGTTGTGGCATTGTTGTTGTAGTCGTAGGAAATCACGTCTTTGCATCTTTGCACTTACTGAATCCTTAGAGGAAGTTGCCAATCCTTACCCAGTTCCAAATCTTGTTAAGATTTGTGAAGCTGTTTTCAGACTGTGTAGCCGGCCGGGTGGCCGTGCGGTTCTAGGCGCTGCAGTCTGGAACCGCGTGACCGCTACGGTCGCAGGTTCGAATCCTGCCTCGGGCATGGATGTGTGTGATGTCCTTACGTTAGTTAAGTTTAAGCAGTTCTAAGTTCTAGGGGACTGATGACCTTAGAAGTTAAGTCCCATAGTGCTCAGAGCCATTTGAACCATTTTTGAGCCAGACTGTGTATAAACTGTCTATTAGAAAATTATTATTATAGTTCTAATTAATTTTCAGCACCTCAACTGTTTCATTTGTAGTAGAGCTCGCATCTGTTGGTCATTATTTGCCTCTAACAATGATTGCATGCCCAAACCAATAGAAGCACTGTTAACGTCATTGTTATGACAATGTACGACTACTGACTGGCAAAATACCGAATAATTACAATTAAAAGCACGACAGTTTCGTGTTTATTACCAATATTGTTTCTAACCTGCAGACATGCTTGCATACGATTATGTGACATTTGCTGCATAAATCTGCTCCTTCACCGCGTCTCCTCTTCCTCCATCTCTATGTACATCTCTTACGTCACTCCCCCCCCCCTCCTGCCGGCCCCTGTGGCCGAGCGGCTCTAGGCGCTTCAGTCCGGAACCGCACTGCTACGGTCGCAGGTTCGAATCCTGTCTCGGGCATGGATGTGTGTGAAGTCCTTAGGTTTAAGTAGTTCTAAGTCTAGGGGACTGATGACCTCAGATGTTAAGTCCCATAGTGCTCAGAGCCATTTGAACCATATTGGAACAAATAAGCCCTCGGTCACAAATATTAAGTCAAAATTGACCTGGTTTCGACGCTACTATGAGCGTCGACTTCAGCATTAGACTAACTGTTCTAAAACATATTAGGTATGTAGTACATTAATAAAATTAAAGTTTGTACTGACTGGAAAAGATGCAGTACTTACAAGTCACACATTAAAAAAGATCTGAGCCGGAAAGGCGACGTCATGAACAGTTGTGAGATGGCGAGCCGCTAAGGGCTGCTCGTACTGTGTTTCCAGTCAGTACAAACCTTAGCGGCTATGTACAAAGTTTTCCATTTGAACCATTTTTTCACCCCCTCCCCCCACCCTTTCACACTAAGACACACTTCTTTCCGGACAATAAGTGGTGTGTTTACCCAGATTGATTGAAATCCATCCTGTAATTTTTGGAACAGATATGGTGCATATGTACACACATCCATTTTTATAATATGTGTGTTAAAAAGTATTCCATATTTTTAGAGGTGGTAGTATCGAACAAAACATGAAAAAAGTGACCAATAAACAAGGGCTCTGAAATGCCTACCTCCTGGGCTATGAGTAATTTTTCATCTTCGCTTCTGTGAAGCACACCTCTTTGCTTTCTATAGTTTGAGAGATGCTAGTATGGACCAAAACAAGACAAAAATATCTAGTTAATATGGGCTCTAAAACGCGTATCTTAGGCGATACGAGCACTTGTTCAGTAGAAGAGAAGTGATTAACCATACTGAAGAACCACAACGGTTCATAGCTCTTAAGGGGGTAGACCAGGGTGAAGCCCGATTTTGGAACCGATAATCATGATTTTTTGTCAGTAAAATAACAGATTATAAAAATGACTTGAGACCCTAGTTTTACACCCTTCAGATTGTATTGCGTATTTTTTTAAAGCAAAAAACTTGCTTTCGGAGGACATCCACATCGACAAAAGACCTTCGCGGAGTGCGAGGGCTGTTGGTGGAAGCTCTGAACGCCGCAATTTTAATCTAGAACAAAATTTAAAAAACTGCTTTGAACTGATGATATTGTCTAATGTAATACGTAGGGATATTTAACAAAAAGTGATTGTTAACACGATGGCAGCACTCTGAAATAAAAGTCAATTTTTTGGAAAAAAAGTCGTTACAAAAACGTGCATTAATAATCGAAATTAAAATGTATCGCAAAAACCCTACGTGCTACAGGAGAAAAAAATGCCGACCCACAAGTTACAAGAAGGTGTAATGTAATTGCGTATATATTTCATGAATTATAACTCTCGCCAACTTGAAAAATGTTGCTTAAAAATCAAGCGTTTAAAGTTTCAACAACTGAAAAAAAAATCTTTAATCGGCAATGTCAGCACTGTACAGTTGGCCTTTTTCTCGTCGATGCCGAAAAACCCTCATTTTGACTAAATTATACCAATTAACTGGTTTCCGCTCACCAGTCTTAGCGTTTTTGTACTACTGGAATCACTTTTAGAACTTTTTCTGTCCGTATAAATACGTTTATTTGCCTTTTTCAAGCACTCACGTTTTACTTCTTACGACAAGTTAAGCAGAGCCGAGACAGGCACGTGCTTTCAGAATCAAAGCCGTAAACGAATTGTGCTGCGAAGAGAAATCTTGCTGAGAATAGTGTTTCAGTTGATACTAATGTCCTGTATAATACTGTCGGAAACTAATAGGACCCTTACTCCGTCGATAACTATTATAGTGTTACATCGGATGCATTCGAGCACGCGAATGCACCAGACACCCATTCAAAGGAACATTTTAGGGCAATAAAAAATTAGACTCAAGAGAATTTGTACCATTACGTACCCCCTTAAGGTACCTGTTTTAGTTTACCCCTCAAAATAAAGAACAATTTTTTTTAACACTCAATGTATGCAGTAAATGTCAATCGCTATGTTTTTACCTCTTATACGCCGACTGTTGAAATCACCATTCTACCTTTAGATCTAAGTCCATTACCAGCGATCTACATCTACATCTACAACCTTACTCTGCAAGTGCCTGGCAGAGGGTTCATCGAACGCCGGCCGGAGTGACCGAGCGGTTCTAGGCGCTACAGTGTGGAACCGCGCGACCGCTACGGTCGCAGGTTCGAATCCTGCCTCGGGAATGGATGTGTGTGATGTCCTTAGGTTAGTTAGGTTTAAGTAGTTCGGAGTTCTGGGGCACTAATGACCTCAGCAGTTAAGTCCCATAGTGCTCAGAGCCATTTGAACCAGTTTTTTTGTTCATCGAACCATTTTCATACTACTTCTCTACCATTCCACTCTCGAATGGCGCGTGGGAAAAAGGAACACCTAAATCCTTCCGTTCGAGCTCTGATTTCTCTTATTTTATTATGATGATCATTTCTCCCTATGTAGGCCTAGGTGGGTGTCAACAAGATATTTTCGCATTCGGAAGAGAAAGTTGGCGATTGAAATTTCGTAAATAGATCTCGCCGCAAAGAAAACCGCCTTTGTTTCAGTGACTGCCACCCCAACTCACATATCACATCAGTGACACTCTCACCCCTATTGCGAGATAACACGAAACGAGCTGCCCTTCTTACAGTTATATGAAATGATCAAGATACGATGCATTCTGCGTAAATCATTTGCGATATCGTTTGTTTTCTATTAATCAACTGCGTTATGTCCACTTTCACATCTTTAACGTGACCACTTGGCCTGCGTCCACAGCTTAGGCCCCACACTCGACAGGCGCCACACCGGTTTCTCACGCAATGCCCATAGTGGCATTACATTGGAGTCGGCGAAAGATGGTCCCCGACATCTACTGGTTGCGCTGTTTCCAGCTTTCAGTTGCGAAGCGCAAACGGCTGCAGCGAAACAGTAGTCTTCTAAAGAGCTGCGAC
This sequence comes from Schistocerca cancellata, assembly GCF_023864275.1. Classification (NCBI taxonomy): domain Eukaryota; kingdom Metazoa; phylum Arthropoda; class Insecta; order Orthoptera; family Acrididae; genus Schistocerca; species Schistocerca cancellata. Next base: position 1,209,410,324 of record NC_064626.1, read on the forward strand.
GACTCAGAGGTGTTGCAATACAGACATATACACTGATCTGACAGAACATTATGACCGCCGACCTACTGTCGATTAAGGGGCTCCGGAACGCCCTATACTTGCAATGTTAAAATAACGCTTATAAATTACATCTTTCCTCACAAAGTATTTGAGGTAGGAAGTTGAACTTTTTACAGATTATTTATTGGAATATGGGCTACAACTTAACACAGGGATTTTACAAAATTTTAGGTCAGTTGTTAAAGATGATTTTTTTTGCAATTGTAATGAAAATTCACAACATTTTTTTGCAATTTTTTATTTATATATTCAAAAATATACAGTTTTTTGGAAAAAGGCTGTGTTAAATTATGCAGAAGGTACTGTGTAACATTTACTGAAAGTTTGAACCAAATATGTTTGGAAGATCCTTAGAAAACATGTAATTAGTATGAGAAAATAAAAGTTTTGGGAATCGAGCGACAAAGATTGGATTAACTTTTTAGAGCATTCCAGGTCCATAGGATGGATTATCTTCATCCTCTGCAAACTCCTCTTCCAGCTTCCTCTTGTTCCTCCTCCTTTTTACTCTTGCTTGTATTTCTAGACTCTTTACAGCCCTGTCTGCAGCCCGAAGGCGTTCCTTGTCTAAAGCAAGCATCGCTCGTACCATGTTAGAACCTATCTTCATTCCCATATTTCCAAATACCTTGCACCTTACAATGTTGCCATCATTGAAAGTCGCAACAGCAACTTTACTTTTACTCATTATTATACTTCAACAAAACAGAGACTCAAGAAACAGAATTAATTACGAATATTTTCGAGGTAACGACAGAGTAAATAAACATGAAACAATCGACAATCACACCAGCGATATATATTGAACCATCACAGGTTAGCCACAACACATACTTTATCTCACATCACTAAAATGTACCTGATGAACACGGACGTTAATAATAACACCATTTGACAGCAGTTTAACAGCGCCACAGTGGGTCACGCCCATGTAGAACACATTTCAAAAAAAAATTTAAAATAGTTGTAGTCTTCGGAATTGAATAAATTGTGTATCTATTAAAAGGTGATAGTCTGTAGATTCAGAAAACGCAAAAAAGTAAAAATTGAATTTTTCATGATTTTGAGCCTTTCCGGAGCCCCTTAAACCCGGCCAGGCACAGCAGCGTCACCTAGCGAGGAATGACTGTTAGTCAGACACACGCACGGCGTACGCAGCATCTGTGGCCGTACTTTTCGTGTGTAGAATGGGAACGGCGCGCGATCTATCTGAGTTTGACCGAGGGCAGACTGTGATGGTCTGGAGGCTCGGCGAGAACATTTCGTAAAGTGCACGAGTTGTCGGGTGTTCGAGGAGTGCTGTGGTGAGTGGCTTCAACACGTGAGGAATCCACGGTGGAACCACGTCCAGACGTCGTGGGGCTGGGCGGCTGAACCGTGAATTTACTTTCAAAATCTTCTCTTAAAGAATTTGCTTTATTTACTAGCGATTCATCAAGAACATTAACATATTTAATCACACTATGTGAGCGTGGAAGTAGTTGCCAGTGGGTAACTGATGAAAACAAATTTCCTTCAACAAATGAAAATTTTCTTCCTATAAACCCTTTCTTTGTTTTTAAAAACAGATTTAAAAATTACAATCAGAAAGCACCCTCTAAATATCAAGTTACAATTTATTCAGAGGCAGAATATTTTTTTTTTTTTTTTTTTTTTGACAGTATGAGCTTTCGGGCTGAGAACCTTGCCGCTCCCTTTTAACACGGCCGTAGTCACGACCGCTCACAACAACCTCTGAAAGACTACACTGGTGCAAATCTGCAACGCACAAGATTGCTTTAAACTAAAAATTTTATGCACCCCGTAGGAGGGATGGAAATGGTACAAAACACTCACATTAAAAAAAAAATTACTTGCCACCGAAAGTGCAACTTGTTTTTAAAAGAAAACTCTTACGGTGGAAGGGTGGAAACTTTATATACTAAAATGAGCATTAAAATAAAAACCCATGAAGTGCAGTCTTACATAAAATGTACCAACATGCTCTACATTACACATATACCGCCTCTCAAGGTGATAGGCAAGATAAAAACATATTTCAGGAATTCGGCCTTTACACCTTAAGCAATATTTCGTTAACACTGAATCCGACAAACATGACAGAGACAGCTATTAACGTACGGCAGACAGACAGACACGAACTGCCTAACAAATGCGGACGGGGACAGACGACCAAGAAAACAAGTAGAATTTACAAGTAAATGAAACAACACATCACGAATCACTTAACTTCCAATAAACGCGATGTCTGGCGAAGACCTGGCGCAGCACCCCCAAAATTCTCTCCCGAACCGTGCGCTGCCCGCCGCTTCAACGGACGCAGGAAGGCGCGCTGATCTCCCGTCTCACGGCGCCGCAGCTCGCCCCGGCCAGACCAACGTCGTGGGTTGACTCCTGTCGCTCTCGTGTCGGCCGCGAAGTCACTACCCCTCGCTATACGGCGCGGCCCACTGGACTCACGTGGCGACCTCACATGCGCCGACGCTCAAGGCGGCCAAGTCATCTTGTGTCCCAGTGCGCGACCGACCAACCGATCGATCCAACCGCCAATGACCATTGCCTGAACAAACTCGAGCAGACTGGCGGCCTAACACATACTAGCACTCCGGACGACAGACAGGCAGACACTGACTGCCCCACACTGATCTCGCTGACCAAGTGCCCAGACTCGCCCCGATTTACCCCCGCCGAGTTTGTTTTTTTTCTTTATTGATTTTCAATTCCCCCCAAAGGGGGGGGGGGGAGCTGGCAGCAGCTTAGGACGCTGCTCTACAGCCTACAGATTTTTTTTAAAAAAAGGATGTAGAAAGAAACAAGGAAAAACAGGCGATAAAATGGTGACTTAAAGTGTAAAATGGCGCAAAAATGCGGAAAGTTAAAACAGAAAGCAAAAGGGGTTGGCAATGTTGATAAAATACACAGGAATCAGACAAGTAACATAGTAGACACACAATTAAAAAAACAGGGCGACAGTCTGGTTTCTGTTCGCAAGAGATAAAAAATCACACCCAGCGACAGTATGATGGCTGTTCGCTACACTTCCCACAAGACACAACACGGAACACTCACTGGAAAAACACACACTGTAAAACACTGCACGAAAATGGCGGCACAAATATGGCACTCCCGAGCCAAAGGCAGATGGGGGGGAGGACCTGGAGGAGGGGGAAAAACAAGGAGGGAGGAGAGGAAAAAACGAAAAAAGGGGGGGGGAACCAAGGAGGGAGAGGACTAATAAAGGGGGAGAAGGGCAGACGCGAGAGGGAATGAGAGGAGGCAGAGGAGGGAAACGTAAAAGGACTCGGGGGAGAGAAGGGGGCAAAGAGAGGGGAGGTGGGGAAGAAAGAGGATGGAACGGGGGGAAGAGGGAGCCTGGGAAAAGGACAGAGGAAAGGAGGGGGAGTGAGGATCAGAGTTGATAGGAGGGATAAATGGAGGGAGAGAGGGCATCATCCGGGAGGGGGAGTTGATGGAAGCCACCTTGGGAGATGGAGGGTAGGGGGGACACAACAGTGAAGACGTGGCAGGGGGCGGGGATGGGAGAGGACAGGAGCAACCAGGGGGTGAGAGGGTTCAAGGCGGCGGGAGGTGTAGAGGATGCGGATATGTTCGAGGAATAGGAGCAGATGGGGGAAAGGAATGAGGTCATAGAGGATCCGCGTGGGGGATGGGAGGCGTATACGGAAGGCAAGGCGGAGTGCATGACGCTCAAGGATCTGGAGGGACTTATAGAATTTAAGGGGGGGGGGGCAGATATCCAGGCAGGACTGGCATAACAGAGGATGGGACGGATTAAGGATTTGTAGGTGTGGACCCCGCCGAGCTCATAGCGCCCCCTAAATACACGCGAATACGCAACCTTTCCCGTTTCCCACCAGAGGGAGACACCAAAGCTGCGATTGCCACAGCGGCGCCACCGCCAGAAACGGAGGGCGACTGCTTCACACAACGCGTTGCGGCGCGCTCTTCAAAACAGCAATTTTTGCCACGGCTCAGCGGCCACCTGTCATTATAGATGTCAGACGCCGGAGGCTGGCCAGACTGGTAAAACAGGACAGGCGGCCAACTGTGGCGGAACTAACATCAGACTTTATGCCGGGCAGAGTACAAGTGTGTCTGAACACAGAGTGCACCGAGCACTCCTAATGATCTGCCTCCGCAGCCGATGACCCATGCATGTGCCAATGTTAACACCACGACATCGACAACTACGACTGAAATGGGCACGTGACCATCGGCACTGGACGTTGGTCCGATAAACCCCGACAGCTTCTTCATCATGCAGATGGGATGGCGCGAATTCGTCGTCATCCAGTGGAACAGCTCCTTGACACCTGTACTGCGGGATGGAAACAAGCTGGTGGCGGCTTCGTTATGTTCTGGGGAACATTCACGTGGGCATCCGTGGGTCGAGGGGGAGCTCATGCAAGGAACGCACCGTCACAGCTAAGAGTATCGTACACAGGTTGCAGACCACGTACACCCATTCATGATGATCATGTTTTCCGACGGCAGTGGCATTTTTCAACAAGACAATGCGCCACGTTACAAGGCCAGGGATTCGGTGGTGTGGTTGGAGGAGCACAGTTTTGGAAATTTGTGGTAAAGTCTTATGGGATCAAACTACTGAGGTCATCGGACCCTAAGCTTACGAACTACTTGATCTAACAAACTAACTTACGCTAAGGACAACACATACACCCATGCCTGAGGAAGAACTCGAACCTCCGACAGGGGGACTCGCGCGGACTGTGACGAGGCGCCGTGGACCGCGCGGTTACCCCGAGCGGCAAGGAACACAGTGGCGAGCCCCAACTGATGTGGTGGCCAACCCTACTCGCCTGATCTGAACCCGATCAGGAATCATCTGGAACGTGATTGAACGTGCCGTCAGAGCATCGGCCCGATCCCCGAAATTTACGGGAATGAGGTGACTTGTGGGTGCAGACGGGGTGCCAACTCCCTCCAGCAAACCTCATTGCTTCCATCCTACGACGCGTCGCAGCGTGGACACACCGGCTATTAGGCAGGTGTCCATAATGTTCTGGCTGACCACTGTACAAAATCACGTTACGTGGCTGGTTGAGATAGGCGCTCGAAGCAGCTGCGCCAAGCACACTGCAACTGTCAGAGGTCTTCTTTCACCACTTCTCCTGCAGCCGTGCTGTAACAGCGTAATAAATACTTCGCCTCTGGCTACGGTGAGCGTAACGCTTGAAGTACCTCATTATAGATAACTGCATCATCCACAAAAACTACGAGGCTACTATTAACACTGTCTGCCTGGACATCATACACGAGATGAACAAGAAGTGCTCCGAAAAACTTCCCTGCGGTGCATCTGGAGCTACGTCGATGGACGAGGCTTTCTCTGGTACCAGCAAGATCAGCGGATAATGAGTGGCTCACAGCAGCGTTTCTCACAGTACGTGGCGCACTTAACATTACAGCACTGTCTCCCCACGTCACGGCTTCGGATATTACACTACTGGCCATTAAAATAGCTACACACGAAGATGACGTGCTACAAACGCGAAATTTAACCGACAGCAAGAAGAAGCTGTGATATGCAAATGATTATTTTTTCAGAGCATACACACAAGGTTGGCGTCGGTGGCGACAACTAAAACGTGCTGACGTGAGGAAAGTTTCCAACCGATTTGTCAAACACAAACAGCAGTTGACCGGCGTTGCCTGCTGAAACGTTGTTATGATGCCTCGTCTAAGGAGGAGAAATGCGTACCATCACGTTTCCGACTTTGATAAAGGTCGGATTGTACCCTATCGTGATTGCGGTTTATCGTATCGCGACACTGCTGCTCGCGTTGGTCGAGATCCAATGACTGTTAGCAGAATATGGAATCGGTGGGTTCAGGAGGGTAATACGGAACGCCGTGCTGGATCCCAACGGCCTTGTACCACTAGTAGCCGAGATGACAGGCATCTTATCCGCATGGCTGTAAACGGATCGTGCAGCCACGTCTCGATCCCTGAGTCAACAGATGGGGACGGTTGTAGGACAACAACCACCTGCACGAACAGTTCGACGACGTTTGCAGCAGCATGGACTATCAGCTCGGAGACCATGGCTGTGGTTACCCTTGACGCTGCGTCACAGACAGGAGCGCCTGCGATGGTGTACTCAACGACGAACCTGGGTGCACGAATGGTAAAACGTCATTTTTTCGGATGAATCCAGGTTCTGTTTACAGCATCATGATGGTCGCATCCGTGTTTGGCGACATCGCGGTGAACGCACATTAGAAGAGTGTATTTGTCATCGCCATGCTGGCTTATCACCCGCCGTGATGGTATGGGGTGCCATTCGTTACACGTCTCGGTCACCTCTTGTTCGCACTGACGGCACTTTGAACAGTGGACGTTACATTTCAGATGTATTACGACCCGTGGCTCTATCCTTGATTCGATCCCAACGAAACCCTACATTTCGGCAGGATAATGGACGACCGCATGTTGTAGGTCCTGTACGTGCCTTTCTGGACACAGAAAATGTTTGACTGCTGCTCTGGCCAGCTCATTCTGCAGATTTCTCACCAACTGAAAACGTGTGGTCAATGGTGGCCGAGCAACTGGCTCGTCACAATACGCCAGTCACTACTCTTGATGACCTGTGGTATCGTGTTGAAGCTGCATGGGCAGCTGTACCTGTACACGCCATCCAAGCTCTGTTTGACTCAATGCCCAGGCGTATCGAGGCCGTTATTACGGTCAGAGGTGCTTGCTCAGAGTACTGATTTCTCAGGATCTATGCACCCAAATTGCGTGAAAATGTAATCACATGTCAGTTGTAGTATAATATATTTGTCCAATGAATACCCGTTAATCATCTGCATTTCTTCTCGGTGTAGCAATTTTAATGGCCAGTAGTGTAAGTACCGCACGGCTCAGAAGCGAGACGAATGAAGCAAATATGTCTTGGCTACAACAGATGCGACTAATGCAGGCGTTCTTATCGAACCACCACGACTCTCCGACGCAGTGCGAAGATGGCAGATACAGTTCACTCCAGGAACAGCTGCGTTTAGGAAGCCGCCAATTAGACGCACGGGGTAGCGCGAGGGTTCAAAATGGACGCGGGAAGAAGCACCTACGCACACGGTTCGCGTGCTTTTATGTCGCACGCACACATTTTCACACGGTCGCATCCCGTCATTAGCGTTCTCACACTGTCTTTAAGCCATCAGCTCGAGGTTTACAGCCATTTCTGTCGCGTAATGAGTTACAGTCTGTAATTATGATTCTGAGTTATTCTGGGAAATAATTTAAGGCGGAAGCTTTAAAGACGAGGAAGGGTAGCGAAGGCGGGGCCGGGGGGAAGGGGGGGGGGAGGAACATTAAAGACTTACGACCTAATTCATGCTGGAGCAGCAGAAAATGGTCTGTAAATTAAATGATTGCTTAGAGTCGCCAAGACCTTTACGTACAGGATGCGTCGGGGAGTAATCGCTAATTAATGATCGCGTTATCGTGTTGCCACATCCGATACCAAAAGAGGAGAAAAACTAAATGTCTTTCTCACAGCGACGCAATGGATTTTACTCGGCGATTGTGCTCGCAATAAAACTGTTAATTTGTCACGGTGCCGCTTGTTGTGAAAATAATGATTACATTTGCTCCAATATTGTGAAACACAATGCCATTTACTAGCTTGACCGCTGTACGCATTGAGTTCAGGAAGTTGTCATCCCACGCTAAGACCATTACTCATTGGAAATTTGTGGTAAGGACTATGGGACCAAACTGCTGAGTTCATCGGTCCCCAGACTTACACACTAATTAAACTAACTTAAACCAACTTATGCTAAGGACAACACAGACACATCCATGCCCGAGGGAGGACTCGAACCCCCGATGGGGGCAGCCGCACGAACCGTGACAAGACGCCCCAGACCCCACGGCTACCGCGCACGGCCATTACTCATTGTCAGGGGGAAGTACATATGGGGCTGTTTCCACATAGGGCACCGCGTTCCGACTGTGCTCCTGCCATGTCGCGTCGCGTGCGTTCCAGCATAACATACGGTGTGCGAGCTGTGTTCAGCCACCAATAGTGCAAATAGACGAGGATATTATTTTGGTTCTCAGAACTTTATTTAGTTTTGTTGAGGACAAAACAAGAGCGGTAAAGAAAACAAAAATATCTTCGCAAAAGTCATTAATTTTCTTGTCTCTGGCTCTTGGGATGGTTGCCGGGGCTCACCCCCAAAGTCAGTGCAGTTCGTAGATTATGAGTGCTTTCGTGCAAGGTCGCAGACCCTTGGCTTATGTTTATCCGACCAGCACACCTTAATGTTATAGAACTTGCAGAGAGGAAGTTCTGCGATGCACCGAGGATGGACCTACCTCAACATCCTCGTTTTCTTCTCCATTTACATCATCTATGGATATTTGAACCTCATGGTTTTGAAGAAACGGAATTAAAAATTGCGTCTTTAAGTCTCCATTTCTTTATGTTCTTTGCAGCCTGGCTGGATGTGGTTTTGCGTCCAGGACGAGCTCGAATATAATACGATCACCGTAGCGACCGTTTGCTTCTGTGTTCATCACCTAAAAGTAAGCAAAACTATAGTTGATTGTGAAAAACAGTATCACTGTTACTTTCAGAAAGTACGACAACAGGTACTGTGCGTGTATTGAACTGGAGACCTAGAACCGTCGGAGAAGCTTCGTCCCCGCCGTAGCCCTCAGTGGTTCACAACCCCACACCAGGCAACAGCACTCCACTCACCCCACCGCCGCCCCACACCGAGCGTGTGTACCCACAGATGTTTGCGTGGTAGAGTAATTATGGTGTACGCGTACATGGAGAAGGTATTTGCGCAGCAATCGTCGACATAGTGTAACTGAGGCGGAATAAGGGGAACGAGCCCGCATTCGCTGAGGCAGATGGAAAACCGGATTAAAAACCATCCACAGGCTAACCGGCACACCGGACCTCAACACTAATCCGCCGGACGGATTCGTGACGGGGACCGGCACGCCTTCCCGCTCGGGAGGCAGCGCGTTAGACCGAGCGGCTAACCGGGCGGGCGCGACAACAGGTAAGTCGGACACGAAAACAAAACCTTTGCTTACTTGATTTGTTGTGCTTCTCACCAATAACCGACCACATATCATCTTTGATGAGAGTATAGACGTAATCTTTATGTGACCAAATCATAGAACTCTGGATGTTTTTGAACAAGTATTACAAGCTACTTGTCCATGTTTACGAAAAACAACTTCGAGAGAGAAGTCTTTCGAATTACGGAGGCCCTTGAATAAGCGGCAAATCAGTTCAACGACATTCTTATTGTTTCATACTCGAGGAATGCACTGTAAAACTTGGAAAAGCACCAATGAGACTCCAGCACTAATCGTCTTGTACTCGACGTAATTAAGTCACTCTATCAAGTAAATATTAACGTATTCAGCTATTATGGATCACGGGGCACTCTGGCAAAACAAAGTGTGACTGCTGACCAACTATACTACACCTGCCTTCCACATACAGATTTTGTTGCTGGTGCGAACAAAAAGGTTCATCAAGAATGGTCATATACGTAGGAAGTCTCACTATAGTCCAAAGGAAGACATTATGCCGCAATAGAGCCGAGTATTCAGCAAGAAACCTGGTTCTCCCAAATCGAGCTATCTAGACGTCATACATTTCCGTAACGCGCTCCGGCTGGGTCACGGCTGCTACCCTTCACATCTTTATAGAATGAAAGTTCAGCCATCTCCATACTGCGAAGACCCCCCCCCCCCCATACACACACACAACTGAAATTGTAGATCTCAACCATGTGATGCTATGATGTTCACGTTATGACAGACATCGCCGCAAGTTTCTTAAGGCTTTAGTCAGAGCAGGAATTTCTCAGCCTACTTCTGTGACGGACCTGTTTCGACAGCTGACCACAACGGACTTTGTCAATGTTGCCCAGTTTCTGCAAGAAGGGGATACCCAGTTGTAGGTCAGACTCAAAAGTTCCAGCGTAAGTAATTGTGATACATGGACTGTGCTGAGTGCGTGAATGTACAGACTGTACCATGAAGTTTACCTGGAATTTAAAAATGGTTCAAATGGCTCTGGGCACTATGGGAGTCGACTTCTGTGGTCATTAGTCCCCTAGAACTTAGAACTAGTTAAACCTAACTAACCTAAGGACATCACACACATATCCATGCCCGAGGCATACCTGGAATTAATGTAATCTCTAATGTATATGCTGTGTATGTGATATTGTAAATCAAATCTGTAATTATCCACTTCTCTGGCTAAATGGTTAATGCCAAAGGCCAATAAATGTGTAGCAGTTCGGGCAAAGCCAGAAAGAGGTGGAGGCCGAAAGAGCGCCAATAGGCGACGTACCGCCGCCTTGATGTAGTTTCCACATGAAAATTTGTGCCGGACGGGGATTCGAACCCGAATTTCCTGCTTTACTCGAGTGATTGCCTTAACCGCTTCGGCTATTTGAACACGCTTGCAGGACCGACGGAGACTTTCACATACGAGGTGCATTCAAGGTCTAAGGCCTCCGATTTTTTTTCTAATTAAGTACTCACCAGAAATCGATGAAACTGGCGTTACTTCTCGACGTAATCGCCCTGCAGACGTACACATTTTTCACAACGCTGACGCCATGATTCCATGGCAGCGGCGAAGGCTTCTTTAGGAGTCTGTTTTGACCACTGGAAAATCGCTGAGGCAATAGCAGCACGGCTGGTGAATGTGCGGCCACGGAGAGTGTCTTTCATTGTTGGAAAAAGCCAAAAGTCACTAGGAGCCAGGTCAGGTGAGTAGGGAGCTTGTGGAATCACTTTAAAGTTGTTATCACAAAGAAACTGTTGCGTAACGTTAGCTCGATGTGCGGGTGCGTTGTCTTGGTGACATAGCACACGCGCAGCCCTTCCCGGACGTTTTTGTTGCAGTGCAGGAAGGAATTTGTTCTTCAAAACATTTTCGTAGGATGCACCTGTTACCGTAGTGCCCTTTGGAACGCAATGGGTAAGGATTACGCCCTCGCTGTCCCAGAACAGGGACACCATCATTTTTTCAGCACTGGCGGTTACCCGAAATTTTTTTGGTGGCGGTGAATCTGACTGGCGCTTTGTTTCTGGATTGAAATATGGCATCCACGTCTCATCCATTGTCACAACCGACGAAAAGAAAGTCCCATTCATGCTGTTGTTGCGCGTCAACATTGCTTGGCAACATGCCACACGGGCAACCATGTGGTCGTCCGTCAGCATTCGTGGCACCCACCTGGATGACACTTTTCGCATTTTCAGGTCGTCATGCAGGATTGTGTGCACAGAATCCACAGAAATGCCAACTCTGGAGGCGATCTGTTCAACAGTCATTCGGCGATCCCCCAAAACAATTATCTCCACTTTCTCGATCATGTCGTCAGACCGGCTCGTGCGAGCCCGAGGATGTTTCAGTTTGTTGTCACACGATGTTCTGCCTTCATTAAACTGTCGCACCCATGAACGCACTTTCGACACATCCATGACTCCATCACCACATGTCTCCTTCAACTGTCGATGAATTTCAATTGGTTTCACACCACGCAAATTCAGAAAACGAATGATTGCACGCTGTTCAAGTAAGGAAAACGTCGCCATTTTAAGTATTTAAAACAGTTCTCATTTTCGCCACTGGCGGTAAAATTCCATCTGTCGTACGGTGCTGCCATCTCTGGGACGTATTGACAATGAACGCGGCCTCATTTTAAAACAATGCGCATGTTTCTATCTCTTTCCAGTCCGGAGGAAAAAAAATCGGAGGCCTTAGAACTTGAATGCACCTCGTATCATCCTTGTCCATATCTCGTAACGCGTATGGAAGTTAGGTCGGTCTTGGAGACGAGCCCCGATAGCTGAAGCGGTTAAGGCGATCACTCGAGTAAAGCAGAAAATTCGGGTTCGAATCCTCGTCCAGCAAAAATTTTCATGTGGCCGCAATAAAGAATACAGCTGAGCCATGCATGGCTCATGTTCGTGCCATCTATTATGTAACATACGGCCGCCTCGTTATTTTAATTTCAATTACTGGTGTCACCGAATTGCTGTCTTGCCTGGCAGCAGCAGCGCGTATCGATTAGTGCACTGTCGTACTATCTCTGAGCGACCGATAGTATTTCCGGGTCGTCGTGTGTCCGGGAGTCAGAGATCGAACATGGCAGTCGTTGAGTTGGAACGCGGCAGAAGTGCAATCGGGATGTAGCAGCAGTCGGGGACTGAGCGCCAGGCAGGAGTGGACAGCCAGTACTCACCGACCGCTCGCGACACAGGATGAACTGTCCGACGGACGGACAGCGGGATAGACCATTGATGGGTCGTTCAGTTGGTCGCCTCTTTCGGCGACGTGTGTTTCGTCTTTTGACCGTTTCTGGGCCTCGTCACTGGGTCATCTTGCTGGACGTGGCTCGGTTCCTCCTTGTGCGGAGATGTCGTGGCCAATGGGCAAGAGTTACCTCTGCGTGACTGGGTTCGAGCCAGTGTGCGCGGATCGCCGCGTCTGCCAGTTCCGGACGGACATCGGGTTGAGTGCAGTGAGCTCCGGATAGTCAAGTGTCGACCGACACATGGTTTGAATGGCAACGATCTTGGTTGGTTGTTGATCTGTCGTCTGGTCTACATCTACATCTACATTTATACTCCGCAAGCCGCCCAACGGTGTGTGGCGGAGGGCACTATACGTGCGTCATTACCTCCCTTTCCTGTTCCAGTCTCGTATGGTTCGCGGGAAGAACGACTGTCTGAAAGCCTCTGTGCGCGCTCTAATCTCTCTAATTTTACATTCGTGATCTCCTCGGGAGGTGTAAGTAGGGGGAAGCAATATATTCGATACCTCATCCAGAAACGCACCCTCTCGAAACCTGGCGAGCGAGCTACACCGCGATGCAGAGCGCCTCTCTTGCAGAGTCTGCCACTTGAGTTTGTTAAACATCTCCGTAACGCTATCACGGTTACCAAATAACCCTGTGACGAAACGCGCCGCTCTTCTTTGGATCTTCTATCTCCTCCGTCAACCCGATCTGGTACGGATCCCACCCTGATGAGCAATACTCGAGTATAGGTTGTACGAGTGTTTTGTAAGCCACCTCCTTTGTTGATGGGCTACATTTTCTAAGGACTCTCCCAATGAATCTCAACCTGGTACCCGCCTTACCAACAACTAATTTTATATGATCATTCCACTTCAAATCGTTCCGCACGCATACTCCCAGATATTTTACAGAAGTAACTGCTACCAGTGTTTGTTCCGCTATCATATAATCATATAATAAAGGATCCTTCTTTCTATGTATTCGCAATATATTACATTTGTCTATGTTAAAGGTCAGTTGTCACTCCCTGCACCAAGTGCCTATCCGCTGCAGATCTTCCTGCATTTCGCTACAATTTTCTAATGCTGCAACTTCTCTGTATACTACAGCATCATCCGCGAAAAGCCGCATGGAACTTCCGACACTATCTACTAGGTCATTTATATATATTGTGAAAAGCAATGGTCCCATAACACTCCCCTGTGGCACGCCAGAGGTTACTTTAACGTCTGTAGACGTCTCTCCGTTGATAACAACGTGCTGTGTTCTGTTTGCTAAAAACTCTTCAATCCAGCCACACAGCTGGTCTGATATTCCGTAGGCTCTTACTTTGTTTATCAGGCGACAGTGCGGAACTGTATCGAACGCCTTCCGGAAGTCAAGAAAAATAGCATCTACCTGGGAGCCTGTATCTAATATTTTCTGGGTCTCATGAACAAATAAAGCGAGTTGGGTCTCACACGATCGCTGTTTACGGAATCCATGTTGATTCCTACATAGTAGATTCTGAGTTTCCAAAAACAACATGATACTCGAGCAAAAGACATGTTGTAAAATTCTACAACAGATCGACGTCAGAGATATAGGTCTATAGTTTTGCGCATCTGCTCGACGACCCTTCTTGAAGACTGGGACTACCTGTGCTCTTTTCCAATCATTTGGAACCTTCTGTTCCTGTAGAGACTTGCGGTACACGGCTGTTAGAAGGGGGGCAAGTTCTTTCGCGTACTCTGTGTAGAATCGAATTGGTATCCCGTCAGGTCCAGTGGACTTTCCTCTGTTGAGTGATTCCAGTTGCTTTTCTATTCCTTGGACACTTATTTCGATGTCAGCCATTTTTTCGTTTGTGCGAGGATTTAGAGAAGGAACTGCAGTGCGGTCTTCCTCTGTGGAACAGCTTTGGAAAAAGGTGTTTAGTATTTCAGCTTTACGCTTGTCATCCTCTGTTTCAATGCCATCATCATCCCGGAGTGTCCGGACATGCTGTTTCGAGCCACTTACTGATTTAACGTAAGACCAGAACTTCCTAGGATTTTCTGTCAAGTCGGTACCTAGTATTTTACTTTCGAATTCACTGAACGCTTCACGCATAGCCCTCCTTACGCTAACTCTGACATCGTTTAGTTTCTGTTTGTCTGAGAGGTTTTGGCTGCGTTTAAACTTGGAGTGAAGCTCTCTTTGCTTTCGCAGTAGTTTCCTAACTTTGTTGTTGTACCACGGTGGGTTTTTCCCGTCCCTCACGGTTTTACTCGGCACGTACCTGTCTAAAGCGCATTTTACGATTGCCTTGAACTTTTTCCATAAACACTCAACATTGTCAGTGTCGGAACAGAAATTTTCGTTTTGATCTGTTAGGTAGTCTGAAATCTGCCTTCTATTACTCTTGCTAAACAGATAAACCTTCCTCCCTTTTTTTATATTCCTATTAACTTCCATATTCAGGGATGCTGCAACGGCCTTATGATCACTGATTCCCTGTTCTGCACTTACAGAGTCGAAAAGTTCGGGTCTGTTTGTTATCAGTAGGTCCAAGATGTTATCTCCACGAGTCGGTTTTCTGTTTAATTGCTCGAGGTAATTTTCGGATAGTGCACTCAGTATAATGTCACTCGATGCTCTGTCCCTACCACCCGTCCTAAACATCTGAGTGTCCCAGTCTATATCTGGTAAATTGAAATCTCCACCTAAGACTATAACATGCTGAGAAAATTTATGTGAAATGTATTCCAAATTTTCTCTCAGTTGTTCTGCCACTAATGCTGCTGAGTCGGGGGGTCGGAGCCAATTATTAACGTAGCTCGGTTGTTTAGTGTTCAGTGTTGTTGGTCAGACGACGTGTGTTTCGTCACCGACCGTCCTTCGGCTTTGTGTGTGTGTCCACCTGTGATTTGTTCAGTTGTTCGTCAGTGATTCGTTTTAAGAGTGTTCGAGTTTTTTGTGGCAGTGTTTCGTGCAACACTGTGTCAGTTCGACTGAGCAATGCTTTGAATGCTGTAATGCTGTCTGCGTACTGCAGTAGCCAGTTGGTCGGTTACGACAGAGCACCGAGTGTTTTCTTACCGTGTTGATGCTGTCTGCCACGGCGTGTAGTTTCACAGCCGCTACGATGTTCATGCATGTCAGTGGTTATTGTGCCTTGGCTTATTATCGCACCAATATTTGAAGACGAGTGTTACTGGTCTCTTCGCCTCGCTGGCATTATAGTTGTAATGCCATTGGTCTGGTGACCGAAATCAGGTAGTTTGTTGGTTCGTCAGCTGTCTGTCGGTGGGTTGCCTTCCGATTAAGAGATTGTTGGTCAGGCTGCCTGTCTGGCCTAAACGGGCGTTAGTGTTACACTTCCAGGCCGACCCTTGGAGACTTCTGAGCGCAGTTCCGAGTCTGTTACATAGTAACTTCTCTGTTTGAGTTTTAGTTATTCGGTTGATGTGTGGCCTCCAGGCGAGTTTTAATATCTTTTAAATTAATGTTCTTGTCTTGCCTTTAAGGCATAAGACAATGATGTTTTGTATGGGCCGTCAGGCGAATTTGGCATTCAATGTTTTAAGATAAGGCCTTCCGCCGTTGGATTGAAACACTTCTTATTGCTTAATATGCGGTCTCTAGCCGGGTTCCATTAAAATTAAAGTGCTAAGGCCTTCAGCCAGTTTAGATTGAAGATTTAGAAAATTTTTTTGGGTGACACCTTCTACGTCAATTTCTTACTTAGCACTTGCGTCTTGGATTTTGAGTGTGGCCTTAAGCCGACCTAAGTTAATCAAGGAGATCCATTACAGCTCTGAGTGTTTTGCATTCTTGTTGAAACGTCCCCTTAGAAAAAATTGTGAATTACTGTGCTGGTAAACCCCTTACGTTATTTGATTTTCAAACAGCTGAGCACAACTGAACATACTCAGACATTTCGCTCTTTACCTATTCAGATCAACACTAAACTGACACACAATATTTTTAGCGCAACGCAATCGGACTTTCAAAAATCCCTACAAAAGACTAACATTAACCTATACCTTTCATGAATCACTTACCTCACAAAAATCTTCTTTACTCGAACTACTGCAATACAGCGAGCGCCAATACTGCCAGCTAAATAAAAGATTCTAACTATTGAAGGCACTAACTACTGATAGGCATAGTCAGCAAATGAAAGATTTTGATAGAGAACAATGAATGTATTTACCTTAATAATGTCCTAAAGTCATCATATATATATATATATATATATATATATATATATATATATATATATATATATATATATATATATATATATATATATATATATCAGTTCATGATATCCAATATTACAAATTTACTCTTTCTGACGGACACACGTCCAGATCGTCCGCTCTCAAAATTCTGTCATTTCTCTCCCCACATCCACCTCTGCTGGCGGCTCACCTCCAACTGCGCAACGCTACGCGCTGTTAACAGCCAACTGCCCAGCACTACAATGGCGAATATTCCAACAATGCCAACCAGCGACAGACTGCACACAGCACAGCCAGTAATTTTCATACAGAGCGCTACGTGGCGCTACCAATATAAAAACCTAAACAGCCTACTTACATTGTGTAATATTGTGTGTGGACAAATAAAGTTTGTATGTTGACTGCAACTGACAGGAACTCATTTTGGCCCCTTTACACAACCTAATCCGCTCTGTCCTGCCAGCCCAAGTCAATTTAGATTCGGCGCTTGCGAACCCAGTTCCGTAATATTTAATGAGCAGCTGTATATCGTCACGCGGGTTCTGACCCTTCAGAAATGCATGCATGTCTGAAGCAGCACTGTTTCACTCGAACTGTCAACACAGATATTTTACAATTAGGTAATAAGTATTACGTGCTTCGATGAGTTAAAACGACGCTCATATCGAATGTACCGTTCTGGCGGGAAGCACATAGTGTGTTTGCGAGCATTAGAAGATGTGGAAAAGTGTGACGTATGTAGTGTTGCGTCGGTCCTGGAGGCTTCCTCGGACAGCCGAAGCGGTTAAGTCGACCGCTCGCGTACGTTTGACCTGAATTGTCAACACAGACATTGTAATATCACATAATAAAAATCACAGTTTGTGAGAACATGTGCCGGTCTCCTCTACATCTTCAGTCATTCCGGATGGCAAGTATATAATGACTGACCTTCATGTTTCTCGTGATCGACAAATTGATATAATCGAATAATATTGGGCTTCTTATTTTATTTAAACAGACTACTGTTCAAAAATTTGCTCTGATATCAGGGTTCTCGCTGCAGAACGGAATTACAAACTGTAATGCTGCTTCAAATGCAAGCCTCGCCTCTGTAACGCGTGTGTGATGCGGCAACAAATGCTGCGTGATCCATCTGCCAGAGTTGCATGAGTATCTACGCTCCAAAACACGCAAGAATAGCGGCTCTTACATGGTTCTGTTATTTGAGCAGCTGGTTGACGTTCTATCGTTTGTCGTTATTGTTTGGACTGTACGCTATGCTGCTGTTACCATTGTCTAGTTGACTGCTATAGTGTGATGGGGCCGTGGCCCACTTTCTGGGAGGATGTTCTAGTGTATACCTTCAAAACCAATTCGTGCTGATGTGTAAATACCTTTAAAAATTCAGGACAGTTCCTGCGGCTATTAAAGTCGTTTTTTCGTTAACAAGAGCGTTCCATTCTTTGCGTTTGAAATTAAATTCGTTGAAATTTATTTACTTAGGTACTTCTTTGACTTGGTAAGATAAGGGTCTCTTGGTCCTCTGTTATACCTAACTAGACTTCTTTAGTAAGTTGAATTACAATAGACGTAGTACATGAGCAGTGCCAAATAATAACGACAGCAACAACAACAATAAAGTACCCGCCACCGTAGCCAACGTTTACATTGGTTGCAGCCTGGAAGCTGCGTTGGGCTACTTCCTGACACCTGGCAACATTTTTACGGACAGAAATGATACGCTCATCCTTTCCGAGAAAGCCGGGGTCTTGGACTTACCGCCGGCCGAAGTGGCCGTGCGTTTAAAGGCGCTGCAGTCTGGAACCGCAAGACCGCTACGGTCGCAGGTTCGAATCCTGCCTCGGGCATGGATGTTTGTGATGTCCTTAGGTTAGTTAGGTTTAACTAGTTCTAAGTTCTAGGGGACTAATGACCTCAGCAGTTGAGTCCCATAGTGTTCAGAGCCATTTGAACCATTTTCTTGGACTTACCAATGTCCGGTGTCGTGAGGCTGCCCCGTATATCACTATCATGAACAACCAGTATATGACCATCATGAACAAACAGTATGTCAAATCCAACACCGTTCAGGCGTCTAGTTTCCAAACTTATTAATTCGGCTACCGGTTTCGGCGATTTTCTACGCCATCTTCAGACTCCTGACCGAAGTGTAGGAATACGTAGGGGCCACAATTCGAATACTGGTATCTGTAGATTTCTGCTTCTGCAGCGATCACTTCAACCATCCTACACGTCGGTCAGGAGCCTGAGTATGGCTTAGTAAATCGCCGAAACTGGTAGCCAAATGAAATAAGTTTGGAAAGTAGACTGCTGAAAGATGTTTGATTTGACATATTGTATCGAACAGTCGAGCCCGCAACCATCTCTAATAAAAACCCATGGAGATACTGAGACATGAACAAACAGTGGCCGGGCACAGGGGACTAATTCACGAGGTAAATCTTGGACATTTACACGCCGGACTCCATCTCACCGACTGTGTCGGTAGGGCATGTTGCGCCTCTGTTTTCGCATCAGTCTGTCTTTTACGTGGACCTTAGAGCTAGACTCCCGTGTAGACTCACCACCACCCTCGAGTCCAAAGGATGTCTTCATTCAGTAACTGCGCGGTGTACCTTGCAGCAATACTGGTATCAGGTATCCATTAACGAGGTGGTGCGATTAGTTTAACGGACATTCCTTTCTGTTTTACCTCTCACTCGGTGGACGAGGACGCCCATCATCACCTGATCACACTAGCGGTTTGGGGGGGGGGGGGGGGGAGGCAAATGGTCGCCTGTTCTTTCCGAGCCCCTCCAACCGTGGTGACGTGTGTTCCCCGCAGCCAAGACTCATGTGACAGTCTGCCTCAGAGGATGGAAGTAGCCTACCTTTATGGAGACGGACCCTCCTACAGAATGAGCATTGGGTGACTGAACGATGTCCACGCTACGGCTCCTATTTCGCCTATTACCTACGTGGGGTTTTGCGCTGTCTCTCGTCCAGTGTCCTCCTCAGCCGACCATTGCTGTGTCACACGATGAGATTTCGTGGTTACAATTAAGTTTCCTTCCTTGACTGTCCCTTCTTGCCAACTTCCGCGGTTGGAGACGCCGTGGCCAGGCCTCGTATTGTCGACACTTGCCCAGTCCACCCCGCCCCTCCCCCTCCCTCCCCTCGTGTAGTCACTAAACAAACTAAGGTCCTCTTCCAGAGGGAGACGTGTAAATACAGATACCACATCGAAACTCACTAACAAATCTGAAGGACCTAGCCTCAAAGATATCAATCGTCGAATAAAATCCACCGAATTGGAGATATGGTGTTCACACTTGCCAACGTGTGGACTGAGAACAGATGGTAAATACTTCGCCAGGTTATATGTAGGGGCAACCAAATTATTAACAATAGAGCGTAGAGGACCCCCTTCCTTATGTAACTTACGCAGACTGAGGCCGTATAACGATCCTGCCTTGGAGGCGGTTAAGTGGGAGATGTGTCTCAGAGCTGGATAGTGACAGATGGTGACGCGAGACTGGACGCGCACGTAGTTTATGTATCAGCCGATAGAGGACAACATTGGATAGGGGGACTGTGATTTTAGTTTCGATTGTGCCCACTAGAGTGCACTAAAGTAATAGAATGGTTTTCATAAACTGTTCTATTATTTTCATAAAGTGTTATTATGTCTTTTTGTGTTCGTAAAATGTTATAAATGTGTTTTAGCAGTATGAATGATGCATGAGTGTGGTTTAAGGTTAATATGAAGATAATTGCTTAACGAGTTATGTAGTAGGATTTAGTGTGGGACTATATCGAAGAAGTATGGATATGGACAAAGGGGATTTTTGTAGAATAGATTTGTAAAGTAAGTTTATGGTAAAGGGAAAATTAATTCAGGTATAAAACTAACAATAGTAAACAACTTTATGCATAAGCAAAACTTCAGTATATTAGATAATTACGTCGGTAAAAAGTGCAGTCGTTAGGTTTACTATTTTGCGATTGGTTATTGATGAAAAGCGCGGACTGACGCGGGAGAATGTTGTTTTGCTATTGGCTGTTAAGTAAACTGACCAATGGTAAAGCAATATTCTTCGCGCGCCTTTCTCTGCTGGTAGAGAAGACTTAAGAGTATTCTAGAGAAGAGTGGGAGCCTAGCCATGAAACAGTTCGGACGTGTGTAGTAGTAGTTCCAATGGGAATGTTAAGTTGCCGGATCTAGCAGTGTTTCATACATCAAAAGAGTTGTAAAATGACGGCATAATTTCGGAATTTTTAAGTGTATTTTGTGACGAGAAAAGACTTATATTCCGCGTGGCGTATTTATCAGGTTGGTGGCTAAAAACGGTGACTGCATTTGGTACCGACAGACTTAATATATGGCGAGCATTATCAATAAAAAAATCAGTATTTTTGTAGGTATTACGTTTTCGGGAAATGCAACACCATAAACTTGCTAATGTGAGTGAAAGTGATTGTGAGTGACTGTGTTAAGACTAGCATGGGCTTGGCAGTGATACTTGTTCATCTAAGTTTCAGAATATATTAATTCAGGACAAAATTTTCAACCTTTCATTTCGTGTGAAAACTTTCTCCCGAAACGTAGATTAGTGACTTAAATTGCAGCCTGGTTCTCGTCGAAGTACAGTAGGTTTCGGTCGGCTTCCCTACTGATGATATGCTGAGACAAAGTTCACAGGTAGGTGCAGGTTCGTCGTAAAGGGACGGAAGGAACCGCGCCGCCGCAGGGACCACAATGTAGAAGAAGTCAAGGAATTCTGCCGCCTTGGAGGCGAAATACCACGTGACGGACGAAGGAAGGAGGACATAAAAAGGAAGCTAGCTCAGACCATCAAGTCGGCTAATTTTAAATATCCGCCTTCGTTTGAGACAGGAATTTTCAATAGTGTATGTTTGGAGCACAGTACTGTGTGGAAGAGATTCACGGACTGTGGGGGAACCTGAAAGGAAGAGAACTGGCGATTTTGAGATGTGGTACTGTAGAATGGTTTTGAAATTTGGGTGGACACATCAAGTAAGAAATGAGGACATTCGCGTAATCGACGAGGGGAGGAACATCCGGTAAACACTTCCAAGGACAGAATGGTAGGACACGTGTGAAAACATCGCGGAATAACTTCCATGGTACCGGAGGATGGTCTGGAGGGCAAGAATTGTAGTCGAAAACAGAAATTAGAACACTTCTAACAAATAACTGAAGACGTAGCGTGAAATGCTTCTCTTACATGAAGAGAGTAGCACAGGAAAAGAATTCGTGGCGTGTCACATCAAATCAGTCAGAAGACTGAATGATGAAGCATTGCTCCGAGCCGAGAAATGTGAGTGTTAGCCAAGGACAATAAAAATAACGGTTTTTTTGCTATGGAACTCGTAGCATATATTATGCCACATTAATTCTCTGCATAATAAAAACAACTGTATATAAAATAATGCAGTAACGATCCTTATTATAAAAGGAGAGAATGCTGTTTTGTAACAACCGTATCGCACTAGTAATTATTCACCATTCTTGCCATTTGTGGACAAGCTGGAATATGAGATACTTCCCGCTTGAAGCAAAAGACCTAGAGTGTGCGATATTCTAGCCGTAATTATAATTAAAGCAAACATACACTCCTGGAAATTGAAATAAGAACACCGTGAATTCATTGTCCCAGGAAGGGGAAACTTTATTGACACATTCCTGGGGTCAGATACATCACATGATCACACTGACAGAACCACAGGCACATAGACACAGGCAACAGAGCATGCACAATGTCGGCACTAGTACAGTGTATATCCACCTTTCGCAGCAATGCAGGCTGCTATTCTCCCATGGAGACGATCGTAGAGATGCTGGATGTAGTCCTGTGGAACGGCTTGCCATGCCATTTCCACCTGGCGCCTCAGTTGGACCAGCGTTCGTGCTGGACGTGCAGACCGCGTGAGACGACGCTTCATCCAGTCCCAAACATGCTCAATGGGGGACAGATCCGGAGATCTTGCTGGCCAGGGTAGTTGACTTACACCTTCTGGAGCACGTTGGGTGGCACGGGATACATGCGGACGTGCATTGTCCTGTTGGAACAGCAAGTTCCCTTGCCGGTCTAGGAATGGTAGAACGATGGGTTCGATGACGGTTTGGATGTACCGTGCACTATTCAGTGTCCCCTCGACGATCACCAGTGGTGTACGGCCAGTGTAGGAGATCGCTCCCCACACCATGATGCCGGGTGTTGGCCCTGTGTGCCTCGGTCGTATGCAGTCCTGATTGTGGCGCTCACCTGCACGGCGCCAAACACGCATACGACCATCATTGGCACCAAGGCAGAAGCGACTCTCATCGCTGAAGACGACACGTCTCCATTCGTCCCTCCATTCACGCCTGTCGCGACACCACTGGAAGCGGGCTGCACGATGTTGGGGCGTGAGTGGAAGACGGCCTAACGGTGTGCGGGACCATAGCCCAGCTTCATGGAGACGGTTGTGAATGGTCCTCGCCGATACCCCAGGAGCAACAGTGACCCTAATTTGCTGGGAAGTGGCGGTGCGGTCACCTACGGCACTGCGTAGGATCCTACGGTCTCGGCGTGCATCCGTGCGTCGCTGCGGTCCGGTCCCAGGTCGACGGGCACGTGCACCTTCCGCCGACCACTGGCGACAACATCGATGTACTGTGGAGACCTCACGCTCCACGTGTTGAGCAATTCGACGGTACGTCCAGCCGGCCTCCCGCATGCCCACTATACGCCCTCGCTCAAAGTCCGTCAACTGCACATACGGTTCACGTCCACGCTGTCGCGGCATGCTACCAGTGTTAAAGACTGCGATGGAGCTCCGTATGCCACGGCAAACTGGCTGACACTGACGGCGGCGGTGCACAAATGCTGCGCAGCTAGCGCCATTCGACGGCCAACACCGCGGTTCCTGGTGTGTCCGCTGTGCCGTGCGTGTGATCATTGCTTGTACAGCCCTCTCGCAGTGTCCGGAGCAAGTATGGTGGGTCTGACACACCGGTGTCAATGTGTTCTTTTTTCCATTTCCAGGAGTGTATTTGTTAAGCTCATTTTCCGTCGCCTCTGGAATGACCTACGCCGACACACAACCGAATTTATGAAGCACTTCCTGCCATTAGCTTAACGACCTCCCTTCTTCCTTCTAGTTAAGTTACAACTTACATATTCATAACCTACTGGATGGGTTGCGCTGGCTGAGACAAGATGCAGGTAATCAATTTGACACGGGTTCCAGTCTTCCCGGGAGCACGGCGATGGATTTTTATCTGTCTTATCTTAGAAACTGTTGTGGATTTGACTTCCCTATTATTTTTCATTCAGTGTCAGTTAGGCTTGTTGCAGTTCTCGCCAGCTGTAGGGATCAGATCTTTGGGCACATACTGCAGTGAGCTTGGATGTAGACATCTGGGCTGAGAAGTGGGAAAACATTTGTGGGCAGGGGGAGGGAGGGGGTATTTACAGTTTCAAAATTTGTCTCACAACGAACGAATACCTATATATAAAATCTTGATGTGAAGCGATGGACTGGAACTACAAATTTGTTGCTAGGACAATACTGCACCATCGGCTATACAGGGTGGTCCATTGATCGTGACCGGGCCAAATATCTCACGAAATAAGCGTCAAACGAAAAAACTACAAAGAACGAAACTTGTCTAGCTTGAAGGGGGAAACCAGATGGCGCTAGGGTTGGCCCACTAGATGGCGCTGCCGTAGGTCAAATGCATATCAACTGCGCTTTTTTTTAATAGGAACCCCCATTTTTTATTACATATTCGTGTAGTACGGAAAGAAATATGAATGTTTTAGTTGGACCAATTTTTTCGCTTTGTGATAGATGGCGCTGTAATAGTCACAAACATATGGATCACAATTTTAGGCGAACCGTTGGCAACTGGTAGGTTTTTTAAATTAAAATACAGAACGTAGGTACGTTTGAACATTTTATTTCGGTTTTTCCAATGTGATACATGTACCTTTGTGAACTTATCATTTCTGAGAACGCATGCTGTTATAGCGTGATTACCTGTAAATACCACATTAATGCAATAAATGCTCAAAATGAAGCTCGTCAACCTCAATGCATTTGGCAATAAGTGTAACGACATTCCTCTCAACAGCGAGCAGTTCGCCGACCATAATGTTTGCACATGCATTGACAATGGGCAGATGCATGTGTCAGGTGTTGACGGTGGATCACGATAGCAAATATCCTTCAACTTTCCCCACAGAAAGAAATCTGGGGACGTCAGATCCGGTTTCCCCCTTCAAACTAGACGAGTTTCGTTCTTTGTAGTTTTTTCGTTTGATGCTTATTTCGTGAGATATTTGGCCCGGTCACTATCAATGGACCACCCTGTATACACACCTAGTGTGCATCTGTCCCGCTTTATGGTGAAAAGTTTGGTGGGATGTACTGAAGTGTACCTGTCTCAGAGCGATTATTTATAGCGTGTATTCCTTGCGCACGTATGATGATCGACATTTTGTTCTGACTGCAAGGACGTCTATTACTGGCCACGTTACAATACAGATACCGACTGCAAAAATAATTTGGTTCCAGGTATTAAACGGCGAAACGTTCTTTCTTCGCTTACTGTAGATGGTATTACTGTGATCCTTGCAGCTGTATCTGCTCATTGGATAGAGTTACCGTTATTAGCTTGTTGTTATAAGAAGTGATTAAAAAATCTCCGTTTCAGGGCGTTACTGTAGTGTAATTGCAACGTAGCGCAACTCCGTTGAGGGTGTGTAAGCACCGACATGTAGCCAAGAGATTAGTGTGGATTCGTGTCTTTCCCAAGTGCGTGCGGTAAATGCAGAAATGCGAACTATGACGACGTTATTACGAGTACCAAATGCGTCCAATCAGGGCGAACATGGTGTTAATATCTCTTCTTGGCTGCCGAAGGACAAACACCGGCAGACATGCATCGGAATGAAGAATGTGTATGAGGCAGCTTGTCTGCCCAAAAACACCGTTGTAGAATGTGTACAAAGGGATGCTGCGCGTGCCCATATCGCAAATGTAACGCAGAAGTTACGCCAAAGTGGGAGACGCTTGAGTACCCGCCCAATAGTCATCTGTATCCAAGGGATTTCATGCCTTCAGTCCCTTAAAAAAGGCCCGGAAATGGCGACGATTCTTGCCGCGTGAGGGTTGTAGCAGGCAGCTGAACACCAGGACGCGGTCTTTTACCAAAATCGTAACTTCAACCCGGTGCGTCGGAGGGATGGTCGCCTCAATACTCAAGGAGATTTTGCCTGATTGACATACCGGTTCTGGTCTATAGGACCTTTGAATGGAAATTTTTGATTAGACCTTACAGAGGGTGGTTTTGTAAGTCTGGTTAACTCCCAAGAAAGAATGGAACATTTCTGTTACGCCTTCATAGCACCTGAGGTGCATTTGGAAGGTAGGAGACGAGGTTCTGGCAGAAGTGAATCTGTGAGGACGAGGGGTAAGTCGTGCTTGAGTAGCTCAGATGGTAGAGCACTTGCCCGCGAAAGGCCAAGTTCCTGAGTTCGAGTCTCGGTCCGACACACTATTTTAATCTGCCAGGAAGTTTCATTTCAGTACAGTGTCTGGTGAATCGCAATCTGCAAGTCTTTGCCTGAATTCGGCTTTGAACTGTTTCCGCATTCACCCTCTTCACCAGTGTAGCCCCAGTAACTTCTTCCTGTTCCCTATTTTGGAACTTTGTCTTGGTGGGAGGAAACGTGCATCAAATAAGGAAATGGTAGTTGCAGTCAACGATATTTTGCGGAGTTTGACAGAACCTATTTTTCCGATGGGATGAAAAAGCTGGAGGATCGCTGGACCAAGCGTATATCCCTCAAAGCAGTCTATGTCGAGAAGTAAGGTGAGCTGTTCACGAAACAATTTTTTACCACACTTATCAAACCACGCTGGTAGTATCATTTCATTTACAACCCGAAATGTTCCTAATGTTCTAATTACAGAAACAGCTTTGCT
This sequence comes from Schistocerca cancellata, assembly GCF_023864275.1. Lineage (NCBI taxonomy): Eukaryota > Metazoa > Arthropoda > Insecta > Orthoptera > Acrididae > Schistocerca > Schistocerca cancellata. Next base: position 1,209,436,911 of record NC_064626.1, read on the forward strand.
ATCTAGGATATCATTATGGTACTTATGTTCATCTGTTCGGAGACTAGTTTGAGGCAGCTCCCCACGCTGTCTATTCTGTGCAAGTCTCTTCATCACTGCCAGTTGCAACCTACATCCGATTGAACAAGCCTTGGTCTACGCCCCACAATTACCACCTTCCCATCACATCTTCATTATCAAATTAACTGTTCCCTCATATCCTGTACTATCAATCGAAGCCGTCTCTTAGTCGATTTCTTCCATAAGGCTGTCTTGTCCCCAATTCTACTGTGTCATTAGTTTTTTGATCGGCACATCTAATCTTCAGCGCTTCAAAAGCTTCTATTCTCGTCTTATCTTAACTGTCTCACGTTTCACTTCCGTATAAAGATACACGTCAGACAAATTCTTTCAGAAAAAACTTCCTAAATTTTAGTACAGCATTTTTTGCTATTGTAAGTCTGCATTTTAATGCTCTTTATATCTTTCATCATGAGGTACTTAACTTCTCAAATAGAAAATCACATTTACTACTGACCAAACAATTCCAGAGGACTGAAGTGGCAGAGCCGGCCGCGATGGCCGAGAGATTCTAGGCGCTTCAGTCCGGAACCGCGCGACTGCTACGGTCGCAAGTTCGAATCCTGCCTCGGTCATGGATGTGTGTAATGTCCTTAGGTTAGTTAGGTTTAAGCAGTTCTAAGTTCTAGGGGACTGATGACCTCAGATGTTAAGTCCCATAGTGCTCAGAGCCATTTGAACAATAATATCATAATAGGAACTCTGAGATAAGACATGAGCTCCTTGTTATAGGAATCGCAGACAAGATCCCACAGTATAGAAAGAATGACCATCTACTGCATTCTGATCAAAACAGATACCAAGGAAAATTTATGACTACAGGTTCCAGGGTAGAAGAAGGCAAGGACGACTACCAACATGATGGTGTAATCAGCCTTTAACTGCTTGGTTTCGTTAGAGGTAAAGTTTGTAATCCGAAAATGTCCGAGATGATGGTGATGATGACACAGCTACCTGTAATATACACATTCGTATTGACAGTAGTCACATATGACTGTTATCCACAAATACAATGATGCGCTCAAGATGAATGATTTTAAAATGTTAATGTTGCAGTTTCTGGGGTAGTTCTGTTCTGCTCATGACACCAGAAACGCGCTTTGCCTGACCATAGTTCGCACCCATTCACCAGGGAAGAAAGATGAGATTATTGGATTAGCGGACAGGCGTCTCAACCGCATTCCTTCGGAATGTAACTTCACCGCCTTTACCATGGCACCGCCTTTCTCATTGCGATCAATCCGGTCCTGGTGCGAAGTTCTTCCGTGAGTCGACGTAATGAGCGCGTCTGTATGTACAGTGAGGCAAGTGTTAACCGAGTCCGCGGCAGTGGGTAACGAATCGGCTTGTTTGGCTCTCCCATGGCTGTTCTGTTGGGATAACGAGCGCCTTCACAGCGGAAATACCACTTTGGCGACGCCCGCTAACAGGTAGTACTGTTCCAGCGGCCGCTACCGCCGCTGGGGAATAGGCAGCCGAAGCTGCTGGCGCCGACGGACCACAGGAATGCTCGAATTGACGCGACGCCAGAGCCATCCTACGGCCGCGCGGCGAACTCGTTGGGTCGCGCAAATCTACGATACCGCTTTCGTACCAGCAGCTGCCGAACACGGTACGGCGTTCTTTTATAGGAAAGCTAGCAGCAGGTGTGTATCCAAGGAGAAGAGGGGTCATGCGAATTACTACTTTCTCCCTCGTTCAGAAAACCCTTTTAGAAAAAGCTATTATATTTTCTTTTCTTCTGCATTTAAGGCCTAATTGAACCACTCCTGTCAATCGTCTTCTGGTTATCTTTTACAATACGTTTTCTTTCCGAATTAGTCAGTACCTTTTCATTCGTTCTGACCTTTTTTCTCGTTGCTCATCTGTATATACTATTTTTTATTGTATCTTGTTTATGTGTTTTGGTTTAAATCTTATTTTTATGTTTTTCAGTTTCTCTACATTGTCTGTTTTGTTTTGCAAATCACCCAGGATTCATTCTAGTCCTTTCATACCGTCACTGATTTCCTTTACCAAACCTACTTGTTGCTTAATGCTCCAAAGTATCTCTATAATTTTTCTTGGTAATTTGGTATCTGGCATCCTCATTAAGTGGCCAAAAAAACTGCTCACAGCTCTTAAGGTATGCACTTTAGAGCCCAGATGACCGAGCTTTTTTTCTCGTTTTGGTCCCTAGTACTTCGTCCCAAAATGTGGAAAGCAAAGAGCTTGCAGTAGAGGAGGTCCAATGTCAGAGGTATCAGATCGATTTTCGCTTATAACTTTCGTTTCCGGACCAGGATACGTCACTTCAGATTGACACATTTAGCTTTGTCCATCACCCTTGAAAGTTTGTAACTTCGTCACGGAATCACCCTGTATATATCAGATGGCTATAATTAAAGTGCAATCACTCACGGATGTCCAGTCTGGTCTGTAATTATCGTCTGGCAACAAAACAGAACCGATTTATGCTGGAAAAAAGTTAGTTCCAATTTTGGCCAGCAGGTGCAAACCTGGTGCTGTGCAGTATCTCGTCGAGATCTCATATTAATGATAAAATCAACGTTATTCTTTTCTCACTTGTTTGACGTTTCCTGCCCATCTCTCGTTCCTAATCCATTACATATGGAAAGATTTCTCTGTGGAATGATTATACTTATCCACTGCAGTATTTCTAAAATCGTATTTCCTGATTTTTTAATAATAATATTTTATGTTAAGTAAAATATCCAGCAACCACAGACTCTTGACAATGGTTTGTTTTTCTTAGCCATTCTTATAACCAGCCACATGTTAAAATTACTAATTTCTCTTTTGTAAATTGTGTAATTAAAATGTTATTACTGACAAATGAAAAATCATCATATTAATTCCTATCTCACTGCTTCTCTGTAATTCGGTACTGTTCCACCAATCCATGTAAGTTCTTTTGTAAATTGTATAATTAAAATGTTATTAACCACAAATGAAAAACCATAAAATTAATTCTTATCTCACTGCTTCTCTGTAATTCGGTACTGTTCCACCAATCCCTGTATGTTTTTGTATTGAATGGAACGTATTTTCCCCTGTTTTTTCTTTAATTTCCAGTGGAACATCTCATTTTATTGCATTATTCGCAATGTTATCTAATGTTTTCTTTTGAGTAATATCTGATGACCTTTTCATTTTTGACGTTTAATAAGCAGTATAACTCAATCTACATTCCAAATGGGACATAAGAAATCAATAAACCTTGGTTTAATTTTGGTGCTGTAACAAAAATCCCGTTTAACAGATGTGAACCATCTGTTAAATTCGCCTTTTATAAACTAAGCCCGGCCTTGAATAAATAAATTAAAAAATAAGCAAAATTACAACGTGACACTACCAATTTGTTGCTCCAGAAAAAAAATATAGTGCATCTTTTCAAGCGTCAGCTTCCTCATTCCCTAGCTTCCCAACTTGTATTCAATGGGTCATTAATGAATCCACAAGCCAGTGATTGGGGACTACGAAAGTGCTGTTCAGCTACTATACTTCCTGAGTTATTATTCAGAAACTGTCTTCAGTCGAATAATGTTCACTTCCCGTTTTGAACTACGGTCGAGGAACAGGCGATCATTAATGGTTTGCCTACTAATGATTAAAATGTCACATTTTGAAAGTGACTTATTCAGGTCACGTGAATCTAATTTTCCAACAGCTACAAATGTATTTGAAACTCTATAAACATTTAAGATAGTTGCCCAGACACTTGTTAGATCAGCGCCAGATCAGTCTTCGCTGTCGCAAACGATCACCTCACCTGACTCTGGATCAGAATGCTCTCACGATCTCTTAACGTCCACTGACTAAATAACCCTATCAAGTGCCAAATGAACAGTGTTTCCACTGTCCTGTAATACTATAGTAATTTCCATGCAAGAATTACGTTGTCATGGGGGGGGGGGGGTGACAGCAAGTTATAATTGGCATGGGCGGGTGGGGGGGGGGGGGGGAAGCGGAGGAAAAGAAACACTATGAGCCCTACCACTCGGAACCATTCACTCATGCATAAAAGACTAACAGGTTGTAGTATTTGACACGTATACAACACTTGTAAGAGGTATGTGCTGCCTGCGATATGTAAGCTATAAGAGAATCTGAGACGAAAGAGCAGTGTTGACTGCAGTACGAACTGTGTAGCAGTAGCAGTAAGTTGTTGCTAGCGAGCAGTCGCTTGTCTGCTTTGGTCTGGTGTATCTTGTTGGCTGGGCCGCTCGCGGTGCAGCGATGCCGGAGCCTGAGTATTATTGTATAAGGTAAAAAGCAGCCTCGCGCATATCTAGTAATGTTATGTAAAGTCCCATGTAAATCTTTTAAAAATGTCCTAATAATAATATTCGTGATATAAAGTAATTTCAAAAAAACATTCATTTCAATTTAAAGAATTTACTAATTTCTTCAATCCATGATCATTCCTATTGTTACAAAAGAAAAATCAGTTGCTTCCTTTCATAAATGACAAATCTATCGGCCAGCATTGCATAGAGCTGTGCCGGAAAAATTTTAGGTAAGAGCAGATATATTCGCCGTTTTTATTGAGGTAAGAATTTTTCCTTTTTTATTCAGAATGATCTTACAGGGCCATGGCGCAGCGCTGCTGTCCTCCAAATTCTACCAGGTTACTGAATTTATTTTTTATTACGAGGTTTAGGAATTTCTCTGTTTCGAGCTTACATTAAATGGGAACCAATTTTGTTCTGAGGTTACACAAAAATTAGAATCACTATCAATATTTATTATTTTATTATTATTATTTTTTTTGTGGGGAGGTTACACTTACCGTAAATATTATTTATGTTAACATTTTCTGTTGAGAGGTTGCGGTGAAATATTTTACGTGGGGAGCTTACACAAAAATTAGAATCACTATCCATAATACTTATTTTATTATTATTTAATTTTGTGGGGAGGTTACACTTAAATTAGAATCATTAACCCAATAATATTCATATTTTATTTAATTATGTGGGGAGGTTACACACTCCAGACACGATATTTATGAAAGAGTGATTATATGTTAATAGACCATTGTGTACTGCCATATTCTCACGAACACTGGACGGCAACAGACGATCTTACCTACAGAAACAGGGAAGTAAGAACATGGACGTAGCGTTTCCCCAAAGATCCCCATAGGTACATTGAAAACTGGTGCAAAAATAAAAGGAGATTAAAATTCTATGGACACATGTGCAGGATGAATAATGACGGAATGAAGTAAAATAGGAGAGTACCCCGCGATCAGGCTCTCAAGGTGACGCGATTCGAACTACCGTCGTGGCGTCCTCCGTCATTCATCGTCGTATGCGGTACGGAGGAGCACATGCGGAGTGCACCGCACTCCCGGTTATTGCAGACGTTCCAGCTTCGAAGCCGCTACCTTTCAATCAGGTAGCTGAGTGCACCACGGTACGGTCCTATCGCCAAGGAAAAATCGCTGGCAGTATCAGGAATCGAAAGCGGACTCCCCCTCCTCCTCCCCCCCCCTCCCCACCGCATGAGAGTTTGTTGTAGTGATCACTCGGTTACTAAGGTGGACGAATAACGACAGAGTACCTAAGGAAATCTTTGAGGTACTACACAATTACAAGTCCAAAATCACTTGGCTGAGAGAAGTGAGAAGAGATATCGAAAATATGGCAGTCGGCTTGAATGCAAAAAGAAACAGAACAGTTTTCTCAGATGTAACGGAAGAAGGCAGGCTTTCAGGTCAGAGAAAAGTCAAGAACTGGAAGAAAGTGAACAAGAGGGAAAAAAACCAACAGTCTCCAACAATGAAAGAAATGTGAGCCCAAAGAAAACTACAGACGAAACAAAGAAGCAGAAACAATATTGATTTTGTATTCTTAAAATGGCTACTCGAAATAAAGAAAAGAAATAGCATATACGCTCAAAAAATATAAAGTAAAAAAAACATGTTATAAACATTGATGTAAAATTAAATTTAGTTACTAGCAAGTCGCTGTCAATCATTAAATACAATACTCGAACAGTCCACTGAGGCTTTTTGCAGATGATGCTGTGGTGTATCGAGAGGTTGTAACAATGGAAAATTGTACTGAAATGCAGGAGGATCTGCAGCGAATTGACGCATGGTGCAGGGAATGGCAATTGAATCTCAATGTAGACAAGTGTAATGTGCTGGGAATACACAGAAAGATAGATCCTTTATCATTTTGCTACAAAATAGCAGGTCAGCAACTGGAAGCAGTTAATACCATAAATTATCTGGGAGTACGCATTAGGAGTGATTTAAAATGGAATGATCATATAATGTTGACTGTCGGTAAAGCAGATGCCAGACTGAGATTCATTGGAAGAATCCTAAGGAAATGCAATCCGAAAACAAAGGAAGTAGGTTACAGTACGCTTGTTCGCCCACTGCTTGAATACTGCTCAGCAGTGTGGGATCCGTACCAGATAGGGTTGATACAAGACATAGAGAAGATCCAACGGAGAGCAGCGCGCTTCGTTACAGGATCATTTAGTAATCGCGAAAGCGTTACGGAGACGATAGATAAACTCCAGTGGAAGACTCTGCAGGAGAGACGCTCAGTAGCTCGGTACGGGCTTTTGTCAAAGTTTCGAGAACATACCTTCACCGAAGAATCAAGCAGTATATTGCTCCCTCCTACGTATATCTCGCGAAGAGACCATGAGTATAAAATCAGAGAGATTAGAGCCCACACAGAGGCATACCGACAATCCTTCTTTCCACGAACAATGCGAGACTGGAATAGAAGGGAGAACCGATAGAGGTACTGAAGGTACCCTCCGCCACACACCGTCAGGTGACTTGCGGAGTATGGATGTAGATGTAGATGTAGGTGTACTGCCGGTCCGTAGTGTCCAATGGGCACAATATTTCGGCGATCAGACATGTCGCCATCGTCAGGTGCGCCGGCGAACTGCTGGCGAACAATAGCTCAGCACCGCTAGGATACTAAGTATAAATGAGTCACGTAAGTACAAGGAAATCATAGTCTGTTACTGACAGCACACGGGGCACCTTAGTTTGTCCAGAGTTTTATCAGTCCCTCCAAATCCTTGAACTAATGCGCCCCATCTCACTTTGCTAGTCCTATTACGGCCGCCTCAATAATTTCCCAACTGCGACCTATACGCTATGGCGACAAAAGTCATGGGATGCCTCCTAATATACAGGGTGATTCAAAAAGAATACCACAACTTTAATAAAAATGTGTATTTAATGAAAGAAACATAATATAACCTTCTGTTATACATCATTACAAAGAGTATTTACAAAGGTTTTTTTGTCACTCAAAAACAAGTTCAGAGATGTTCAATATGGCCCCCTCCAGACACTCGAGCAATATCAACCCGATACTCCAACTCGTTCCACACTCTCTGTAGCATATCAGGCGTAACAGTTTGGATAGCTGCTGTTATTTCTCGTTTCAAATCATCAATGGTGGCTGGGAGAGGTGGCCGAAACACCATATCCTAAAGATACCCCCATAAGAAAAAATCGCAGGGGGTAAGATCAGGGCTTCTTGGAGGCCAGTGATGAAGTGCTCTGTCACGGGCTGCCTGGCGGCCGATCCATCGCCTCGCGTAGTTGACGTTCAGGTAGTTACGGACAGATAAGTGCCAATGTGGTGGCGCTCCATCCTGCTGAAATATGAATTGTTGTGCTTCTTGTTCGAGCTGAGGGAACAGCCAATTCTCTAACATCTCCAGATACTGTAGTCCAGTTACAGTAGCCATCTTAGCATCAACTGACGCTGACGCCTATTAAACAGAGCCTCAAGCGAACAAATGTACAACTAAATGAAACTTTACAGCACCCTTAATTCGCCGACAGATAGTGCTTAGCTCTGACTTTTGTCGTTGCAGAGTTTTAAATTCCTAAAGTTGTGGTATTCTTTTTGAATCACCCTGTAGTGTTAGACTCCTTTTGGCCGGCTTAGTGCAATAATTTGACGTAGCACGGAATCAGCAAGTCTTGGAAGTCCCCTGCAAACATACTGAGCCACGCCGCCTCTGCAGCTGTCCATAATTGCGAATCTGTTGCCAGTGCAGGATTTTGTGCGCGAACTGACCTCTCGATTATATCTCACAAATATTTGATGGAATCCATGTCGGGCGGTCTGGGTGGCCAAATCACAGGCTTAGAATTGTGCAGAATGTTCTTCAATCGATCGCGAACAACTGTGGCTCGGTGACATGGCGCATTGTCATTCATAAAAATTCCGTTTCGGAACAGGACGTCCATTAATTGCTGCAAATGGTCTGCAGGTAACCGAACATCCAGAGGACTCAGACCATACCGTGTAAACGCAGCCCACGCCATTATGGAATCGACACCACCTGTCACAGTGCCTTTTTGACAACTTGGGTCCTCGGATTTGTGGGCTCTGCGCCACACTCGAACCCTACCATCAGCTCTTACTAACAGAAGTCGAGTCTAATCTGAGGAGGCAACTGTTTTGCAGTTGTCTAGGGTCCAACCGATATGGTCAAGAACCCGGAAGAATCGCTGCAGGCTATGTCGTGGTGTTAGAAAGGCACACGCGTCGGTAATCTGCTGACATTGCCCATTAACGCCAATTTCGCCACGCGTGCATCCCATATTGATTTCTGCACTATTTCCCGTAGTGCTGCTTGTCTGTTAGCACTGACAACTCGACGCAAACGCCGTGGCTCTCGGTCGTTAAGTGAAGGCCATCGGTCACTGCGTTGTCCATGGTGATGGGTAGTGCTTGACATTTGGTATTCTCGGCACACATGTGACACTGTATATCGTAAGTATTGAATTTCCTGACGATTCTCGCAATGGAAGGTCCCATGTGTGTAGCTGCAACTACCGCTCCGCGTTCAAGGTCTGTTAACTCCCGTTGTGCGGCCGTAATCACGCCGGAAACCTTTTTACAGAGATCACCCGAATACAAATGATAGTTCCGCCAATGTGCTGCTCTTTCATATTTTGTGTATGCTATACTACCGCCGTCTATACAGGGTGTTACAAAAAGGTACGGCCAAACTTTCAGGATACATTCCTCATACACAAAGAAAGAAAATATGTTATGTGGACATGTGTCCGGAAACGCTTACTTTCCATGTTAGAGCTCATTTTATTACTTTTCTTCAAATCGCATTAATCATGGAATGGAAACACACAGCAACAGAACGTACCAGCGTGACTTCAAAGACTTTGTTACAGGAAATGTTCAAAATGTCCTCCGTTAGCGAGGATACATGCATCCACCCTCCGTCGCATGGAATCCCTGATGCGCTGATGCAGCCCTGGAGAATGGCGTATTGTATCACAGCCGTCCACAATACGAGCACGAAGAGGGGTAGAGGTCAGGAGAGCGTGGTGGCCATGGAATTGGTCCGCCTCTAGCAATCCATCGGTCACCGAATCTGTTGTTGAGAAGCGTACGAACACTTCGGCGGAAATGTGCAGGAGCTCCATTGTGCATGAGCCACATGTTGTATCGTACTTGTAAAGGCACATGTTCTAGCAGCACAGGTAGAGTTTTCCGTATGAAATCTGTGGTGTCACCGCCAGTCACCACGCTTGCTAGGTGGTAGCTTTAAATCGGTCGCGGTCCATTAGTACATGTCGGACCCGCGTGTCGCCACTGTCAGTAATTGCAGACCGAGCGCCACCACACGGCAGGTCTTGAGAGACGTACTAGCACTCGCCCCAGTTGTACGACGAATTTGCTAGCGACTACACTGACGAAGCCTTTCTCTCATTTGCCGAGAGACAGTTAGAATAGCCTTCAGCTAAGTCCATGGCTACGACCTACCAAGGCGCCATTGGCCTTACAGTGCTTGTATTTAAAGGGTCTCATTTGTATCGTCAAGAGCGATGTACCACAATGATGGATTAAAGTTAAGTATTACCGCAGCTACGTACTTTTCTTTATAGCATTCATTACGTATCCTGTTTCAGACCTCACGCCAGCCGGCGTGTGTAACGTGTGCATTTCGGCTACTTCCGAGTGGCGTGGCTGTCTTGTTACGCCACAACAAAATCATGATAACGTGCTCCATTGAGCGTAGGTGGAAGAACAAGCTAAAATGAGCTCTAACATGGAAATTAAGCGTTTCCGGAGACATGTCCACATAACATCTTTTGTTTATTTGTGTGTGAGGAATGTTTCCTGAAAGTTTGGCCGTACCTTTTTGTAACACCCTGTATATGTGCATATCTCAATCCCATGACTTTTGTCTGCTCAGTTACTGTTCGCGTGGTACGTCTGTAATCTGTCAGAAAATATTAACAGCAAGTCTCATACTCTCTGGAGATGATGCAATTATGTACAACGCAGTAGAGTCTGTAATAAACGCCACAAGTATTCGTAAAAGTGGTAGAGTAAAACTCCTGCCTCTAGGACACCGCTTCGGCAGCAAATGCGTTCTGTAACGATGACGGACTGCAGACGGAACTGCTTGAAAAGAAGCTGACGGCATTCAGGACGTCAGGTGGCGTTTGCAGCGTCCGCGCCTGTCGCAACACCGTAACGACGGCTCAAAGCACTGAGGGTAAAGGCTTTAGCGTCACAGCCCACGCTTGCTGACGAAGATGTAACGTGCCCCTTGACCTGTAACTGCAACTCTCCAAAGTGTCGGTTGGGTGACATTCCCGGGCATGAGTTCACGGTAATCTTCCGATACCAAACCCTTGTGTAATTAGTACATACTGTCATCGCTACTGATTGAGATGTAAAGCAGTCATCAGAGAGAGTGCGTCTGCGATACCGTTTTTTGCATTACTATAGAATGGCACGTAACTGTCTATTTTTGCATTAGAATAATAGGAGTCTACTTCTGCGTTGTCTCATCAGAGCGAAGAATTTAAATTGTGAATATATCCACCAACTTACCGCCTCCAAGTGGCGCTCTCTCGCTCTAACTCATAAGATATACGCAGATCGTGAGTCCACTTCTCTTGTTGTGAGTCTACCAATAAACTGCCTAAGGCTCACTATTACTGAAATAACAAATGCAAAAGTTCACTGTGATGATACGTTTTATTCTAAACATTGCACGAGATTAAACCGAAAACTAACCACCGATATTGTGTGGTGAAAAACGTACTCCGATGGGACTCACCGTTTATGTCGTTGATCATTCTTATTATTCACAGATATAACCAGTGTACGCCAATGAAGATTTGAAAAAGTATTGAATGTATTGCACAAATCAAATTACACTTCCTAAACTCTTTTTCACTTTGCCTTCTACATCTACATCTACATCCATACTCCGCAAGCCACCTGACGGTGTGTGGCGGAGGGTACCTTCAGTACCTCTATCGGTTCTCCCTTCTATTCCAGTCTCGTATTGTTCGTGGAAAGAAGGATTGTCGGTATGCCTCTGTGTGGGCTCTAATCTCTCTGATTTTATCCTCATGGTCTCTTCGCGAGATATACGTAGGAGGGAGCAATATACTGATTGACTCTTCGGTGAAGGTATGTTCTCGAAACTTTGACAAAAGCCCGTATCGAGCTACTGAGCGTCTCGCCTGCAGAGTTTTCCACTGGAGTTTATCTATCATCTCCGTAACGCTTTCGCGATTACTAAATGATCCTGTAACGAAGCGCGCTGCTCTCCGTTGGATCTTCTCTATATCTTCTATCAGAGTGGCGATTTGAGACGCACAGCGAAATCTATGCAACTGTACTATTAAGCTTGGTTTACACCACAACACTAGGTTGTAGGAAACTATGCTACTGGCCACTGCGCATGCGCGCCGCGCGTTTGCGCAACTCGTTGGTGAAACTAAACACGTTTGGCGTGGCATGTTCCAACTTTGGCGACACTAGTTGCACGAGTTTTGAGGTTATGTGTGTTCGTAGAGTGTAGACAAACTGAAATATCAAGTAGGCAACGTAGAATAATGTATGCAGCACCGAGACTGCCAGGAGCTTTCATGTCAGAGCACACTGCGCTGCAGGGTGAAAATCTCGTTCTGAAAGCGTAGGTCAAGATCGTTAAAATTCTTTTATTTAATAACTAATTTCAGCTCACTGACGAGCCATCTTCAAATCAATGAAAAATTTATTACTTGATTTCTTGTATACCAACCACCAGGCACACGAAGTAAAGTAACTAAAGTTTTACTTATCTGAAGATGGTTCGTCAGTGAGCTGAAACTACTTATCAAATAAAGGAATTTTAGCGATCTTGACCTAGGACGTTTTATCCACACATTTTAACACATGTCACGCATCTTCCTATTTGACAATGTCAAATAAAAACGTCTTTTAGCCAAGTTGTACTACAGATTTCTTTTCTGCAGGAGCTTACAATGTACCTGTCTTCATTCTTTCTGACTGGGACTGCAGCCTGCATTAACGGATATCACGCACATACCGTGGTGAACTGTACTGATGCTGTGGGCTGTTTTCTTAAGTCACGTCGCCCGCACATAATGTCGAGAAAGCGAATCCATCAGGTACGAATCACTTGCCTGCAGCCTTCAGTGCGGGCGCCCTTAGTTGGTAGGCATCCCGCTACACTGTTAAGATCCGTTGCCCGTCAAAGCAGAGCGTTCTGTGAGCACTTTTGAAAGGCTTGTGCTTATCAATATGGAGAGCCGATATTTATATGAAGTTTGTGGCTTAAATGTCTACTCTGCGCTACAATAATCACTGATGAGTCAGAAGATTATGAGCGTCTACTTAATAGGGTACTGGTCCAATTTTGGAAAGTAAAACAACAACGGTTCTTCGTGGCATGGATTCGGAAAGTTGTTCGCTGGCTCTCGGAGTCATCTGACACCAGATGTCTACGCACAAGTCACGTAATGATCGTAAATTACAGACACGTGGCTTGCGGGAGCTGAGCTGGCGCTCGATATCGTCGCTGATGTGTTCCACCAGGAATCAGATCAGCCTCATAGAACCAGTGTAGCACGGTTTAGCCCTTGTGGCACAGACAGTTATCACGCTGGGAGATGTTCAAATGTTCAAATGTGTGTGAAATCTTATGGGACTTAACTGCTAAGGTCATCAGTCCCTAAGCTTACACACTACTTAACCTAAATTATCCTAGGGACAAACACACACACACCCACACCCGAGGGAGCCGGCCGGAGCGGCCGAGCGGTTCTAGGCGCTACAGTCTGGAACCGCGCGACCGCTACGGTCGCAGGTTTGAATCCTGCCTCGGGCATGGATGTGTGTGATGTCCTTAGGTTAGTTAGCTTTAAGTAGTTCTAAGTTCTAGGGGACTTATGACCTCAGCAGTTGAGTCCCATAGTGCTCAGAGCCATTTGAACCATTTTGAACCATACCCGAGGGAGGACTCGAACCTGCGCCGCACAGTCCATGACTGCAGCGCCTTTAGAACGCTCGGCTAATTCCGAGCGGCGCTGGAAGATGTGATTACTGTCGAGGAAGACATGAAGCAGGAAGGAATGCAGGTCATCTCCCATAACGTTCACGTAGTCGACAGCTGCCATACTGCCTTCGATTACTACGAAAGGCCCCACGGAAAACAGCGTAATACCGCCACCTAACCCCCTCCCGCCGTCCTGCGTCCGTGGTCCAATACAAGTCTCGCCTGGATGACGACTCATCCGGACACGATATTGTCCTGGTACACCACGAGGGTGATTCATCCGACGAGGCGACACTTTTCCACTTACCCAAAGTCCAATCTTGATGACTCCGTACCCGCTGAATTCCTAATTGACAATGTCGCTGAGGCAACATGCGAACACGTAGGTGTCGAATAGTCTGGAGGCGCCTTTCGACAATATCGCTGATCGGCGTGCTCTGAAACACTTGTGCTTCTGCCTTCAGACCTGCCACAGGTCGCCGCCTGAAATTTTTTACAAACGGGGAAAAATTCCAACCTCCACCATAGCATGCGAACAGCCGACCTGCTTCACTACTGCAGAGATGCTTGGACCCAGACACCTGGCCATGACAATCTGCAGTTTGTCAAAGTCGCTTATGTCAGCGAATTTTCCCATTTTGTACTCTTATCCTTGCTATAATAGTTCCCCATTCATCTCTCTTACTGTTGTTGTTGTGGTCTTCAGTCCTGAGACTGGTTTGATGCAGCTCTTCATGCTACTCTATCCTGTGCAAGCTTCTTCATCTCCCAGTACCTACTGCAACCGACATCCTTCTGAATCTGCTTAGTGTATTCATCTCTTGGACTCCCTGTAAGATTTTTACCCTCCACGCTGCCCTCCAATACTAAATTGGTGATCTCTTGATGGCTCAGAACATGTCCTACCGGCCGATACCTTCTTCTAGTCAAGTTGTGCCACAAACTCCTCTTCTCCCCAATTCTATTCAATACCTCCTAATTAGTTATGTGATCTACCCAACTAATCTTCAGCACTGTTCAATAGCACCACATTTCGAAAGATTCTATTCTCTTTTTGTCCAAACTATTTATCGTCCAGTTTCACTTCCATACATGGCTATAATTCATACAAATACTTTCAGAAACGACTTCCTAATACGTAAATGTATACTCGATGTTATCAAATTTCTCTTCTTCAGAAACGCTTTCCATTGCCAGTCTACATTTTATATCCTCATTCATACAGTAAAGCTGCATGTCCTCGGGAAAAATTACGGCTGTAGTTTCCCCTTGCTTTCAGTTGTTCGCAGTACCAGCACAGCAAGGCCGTTTTGGATACTATTACAAGTGCTATAAAGAGAAAAACTTAAGTAACCAACGGAAAGTATCCGCATGGACCTAAGGAACAAGCATATTTGACAGAGCTTATATATCGTGTTGACCACTTGTGAAAACGCAGTTCCAATTTGTCACAACTATCGCGTCATATCGAAGTCTATGAATTTAGTGGCAAAGACACAATTGTGAGTAAGGTACTTGTATGATACGGTAAGTTACTGGAACCTTGCCTAGATCCATCCTCACCGTTTTCAGTCACAATTCTCAACATGGTAATTCATTCACCCAGTATCTTTACCACAATAGCATCATCTTTCACACATTTATCGGCTTTCGACTTCCGTAATGATCCGCCTCCGTAGCTGCGCGGTCAGCTCGGCGGATTGCTAACGGAAGGCGCCCGGGCTCGATGCCCGGGAGGGTCAGAGATTTTCTCTCCTCGGGGACTGGGTGTTGTGTAGTTTCTGGGTTTGAATCGTCAGAAATAATGTTCCACTGTTGATATGACTGTATGGCCGCGTCCCGAAAGCCAATAAAAAAATCCCGTGAAGTCTACTTGTTACTAATTAAAATTACTCCCACGTATCCCGGTTCTTCCGTCTCGTAAATGAAACATTAGAGGGAGAACATTAATTACTGTGCGAATGTGCAACTTCTGTAGGTCAATCCCACCAACAGTTGCTTGTGTGAGAGGAAGTAATAACGTTTAGTAAAATCTGTACTCATGAAGAAAAATTTTTCAACTCGTTCTCGGGCTTGCCACCGGATGTTCAGGTTGCATCAATTTGATTTGAAGATTCGACCGCAAACCCGAGAAGAGCACCACAAGTTATTTCGCCGGGAAAGCCTACGAAGTCTGTTTCAAAGTTTCATTGGTTTCAAAACATAAAGGCGAAAAAAATTTAAGATGTACGTCACGTTTGCTTTCGCTTCATTCAAACGTGAATGACTACTGATTTCAAGCACACAGCGAAAGAGTAGTGACAGCTTGTAAAGTAGCAGCACTGCTATTCATTAGAACCTGCAGTAAGACAGGCTTCCAGCGATTAAATACTTAAGAATGGCAGTTGGGCTCTAATGTGTTTTGAAGCTAAAGTGAGTAGTTACGGAAGCTAGGCTGCTCACTAGAAAAGACTGGAGTACAAGCAATTGACTTGGTTTTGAAGATGTTTGCTTCAGAAAACCAACTGTTACGGCGAATCTTGTGATAACCCCCAACATACAGACGTACTCACGACGTTTCTGTAACGACAGACAAACATACGTGCGTTTCAGAATTTACTAGACTCAAGATAATTATAGACTCACAAGCCGGATTATAGTCTCCAAGCCGGCCGAAGTGGCCGAGCGGTTTTAGGCGCTTCAGTCTGGAACCGCGGGGCTGCTACGGTCGCAGGTTCGAATCCTGCCTCGGGCATGGATGTGTGTGATGTCCTTAGGTTAGTTAGGTTTAAGTAGTTCTGAGTTCTAGGAGACTGATGACCTTAGATATGAAGTCCCATAGTGCTCAGAGCCATTTTTTGTGTAGTCTCCAAGACTTAAATTTACAGATGTAACTGCGCACTTCATCACAACAAAGAAGGTTTGGCTCAAATCTTTACTGCATAGATACATGTGCCTGTATTTTCTGTTAGCTACAATCATCAGTCTATGATAATGTAGTCGAAGTTTAGCTCTGAATCGAACAGATTTACCACAGTTGTCTTCGTCTTCATTTTTTATTGTTGTTATTTTTATTATTATTATTATTATTTGTAAACTTTAACTACCTGATACTAATAAATCAACAGTCCACCGATAATCTCACTGCTGTGAAAGGCTGCGTGTTTGACCTTGATAGTGCGTAATAGAAAGGTATCGCACTAGTTTTGTTTCCCTAAAGATTTCTATAGAAAGGAAGCAGTGGCAAAACAAACAGGAATCGAACCAAGGTTTTGTAATTGCGTGAAAGGAAACGGTCGCCAGCCTAATTAGCTGAAATTGTGCCAAGCACTAGTACAATTCATCAAACAAGCCGACTATTATGACGGACTTTTTCGATTAAAAAATTCTGTTATGCTGATATGTAAGATACACGATGGTAGCGCAATTCAGGAATTAATGTGCCAGTGGTTTGACATGAGCTACTCAGGAGTAATACTAATACGCTTTGACAACAACTGGTTCCCAATAACACTTACTATCTGTAGAGTACAGTAGGAAGCTAATGATCATTATAGGTAGATGATTACCAATGGTGGAGCAATGCTAACTTGGGGAAGGTGTTCTATTGTCAGTTTATTATTGGAAATTCCTACCACTGGAATAGTTTTCACGTAATTGTATCTTTTGCACTGGTTTTTGGTTTTATTCTCAATGAGCAATCACTTCCTTAGACTATTTAACTCAGAGAGGACGTGTAATATCTGGATCCATTATAATTTGAATAGTTGTAGCTATTTGGTTACTGTAGTACACACACGTTATGAGAATAAAGCTGAACGTCTTGAGTAATGTTATTATAATACGAAATTTAAAGCTATCTCAGCTATTAGCAGGGGGACCCAGAAACTAGTCTATCATCATACTCGGATCTAGGCTCAACATTTTGGTCACAACACAATATTAGAAACACTGTCAACTATATAACATATGAAATAATAAACACTTTTACTTCAATAAGATGAATATTTAAACTGAATATTTTAAATATTCTATTAGTAATTGTACTTTGATGAAACTTAAACTATCCTTTCATGAAAATTACGTGGAATATTTCAAAACTTACATTCACTGCATAATTATGAAATTTACTACTCCATAAATTTCATTAACAGTAGTGAACGTTTACTGAAATAACCTTTCAGTTCAATAGAATAGGATACTCGGAAATACAGCAGCACTTGAAATAGGATCCTGTCTACGTTAACGACTAAGGATAAAATACGAGAACTCAGCACGAAGTTTGTGGGACACAAACTTATTATTGGAAAAGGAACCGCATGACTGGTCCACGCAATTAAACAGCGCTTAACTGGTAGTTTGAGATGAAGGTGGTGGCCATGTAGGTCTCCTGTGCTAATTAAAAAAGTCAGCAAAGGTATCTATTCTTTCTTAGCGTCGGTTTGTCGCATTACAGAGTCGGGCAAAGTATTCCGTAAATAATAAGCCAAATTACGTTCACGTCCGAGGCTATATAATATAACCTTGCAGTTCTTCTCGCCTCGTTCAGTTCACAAGATTTGCACAATTTGCCTGCTAGCCATCGACTGACTCATGCCACACAGGAGTCTTGCAGTCCGACCGCCAGATCCACCTTTTTGTATTCCCGCCTAGCCACTTCTGTTGCGGAGGGTCGTCCCTCCGAATTTTATATGATTACAAACCTACTTTCCCTATGCATCAACCAGTATTACAAGTAAAATTTTTTTCGTTCTGTTACAGTATACAACTTTTGAAATTACATCAATAGATTAATTACAATTACATAAATTATCATAAATAATGAATAAAACATACCATGGATGTTACATCAAATAGCATAGTTATACAGAAGTCACATTATGTAAAAAACAGACAAAAAGTTAGATAAGACCAGCATAGGTAACATCGATAATAGTGTTACAAGGTACCTTGGAAGGTCCAGTCTTAATACTAAGAAAGCTTTTGGAGTATCAAGTTTACATAAAAAAACCTTGACTTTGAAAAGCTGCATAGCATTCCATTATTTATCGCCAAATCCTCAAAACAATTAGAAGCGAAAAAATACTGAAACAGAAACTAAATATTGTTATACTTAAGTTAACAACACAGAAAGAATAGTTCCGCTTGGGAAATTGTTCGACATTTGTGAGAATTTGCGTCTGCATTAAAGTTGAAGCATCTACATTTGTCCCCGAAGTCTTCTTAAGGTATCAGTTCTCTTATATGCTTCAATCGCGGATGTGCGTAGGTAGAACGACTGTAGGTGAGCCTCCATATTATCTCGCATCTCCTTGATTTTACCGCAATAGCCATTCCATGAGATGTGTGTGGGAGTAGTATGTTACTTGACTCTCCTAGGAACGTGCAGTGTCGACGGTTTACCTGTGTGCCGTACCTCTTCGTGATACACAACGCCTCTCTTGTAGCGTGCCCTTCTGGCGCCGTATGAACATCACAGCGACGCTTTCATGCTTCCTAAAGAAATCCTCACATATGGTGTGAATTCACAACGTGAAGTGTCGTGTTGCGTTGCATTTCTAAGCGTAAATATTAGTTAAAGACAGATCGATAGCCCAAGACTTCAGAAGATCTATTCATTAAAGACATAACGTTACATATCAGACAACTGTACCGTAGTGGAGAGTGATGTGGAGTATGAGCTGGAAGGTTAGCAGTTCGTGTCCTGCTCTCAGCAGTTTTTTTTCATCATCATCATCATCATCATTTAAGACTGATTATGCCTTTCAGCGTTCAGTCTGGAGCATAGCCCCCCTTATACAATTCCTCCATGATCCCCTATTCAGTGCTAACATTGGTGCCTCTTCTGATGTTAAACCTATTACTTCAAAATCATTCTTAACCGAATCGAGGTACCTTCTCCTCGGTCTGCCCCGACTCCTCCTACCCTCTACTGCTGAATCCATGAGTCTCTTGGGTAACCTTACTTCTCCCATGCGTGTAACATGACCCCACCATCTAAGCCTGTTTGCCCTGACTGCTACATCTATAGAGTTCATTCCCAGTTTTTCTTTGATTTCCTCATTGTGGACACCCTCCTTCCATTGTTCCCATCTACTAGTACCTGCAATCATCCTAGCTACTTTCATATCCGTAACCTCAACCTTGCTGATAAGGTAACCTGAATCCACCCAGCTTTCGCTCCCATACAACAAAGTTGGTCGAAAGATTGAACGGTGCACAGATAACTTAGTCTTGGTACTGACTTCCTTCTTGCAGAAGAGAGTAGATCGTAGCTGAGCGCTCACTGCATTAGCTTTGCTACACCTCGCTTCCAGTTCTTTCACTATGTTGCCATCCTGTGAGAATATGCATCCTAAGTACTTGAAACCGTCCACCTGTTCTTACTTTGTTCCTCCTATTTGGCACTCAATCCGTTTATATTTCTTTCCCACTGACATTACTTTCGTTTTGGAGATGCTAATCTTCATACCATAGTCCTTACATTTCTGATCTAGCTCTGAAATATTACTTTGCAAACTTTCAATCGAATCTGCCATCACAACTAAGTCATCCGCATATGCAAGACTGCTTATTTTGTGTTCACATATCTTAATGTCACCCAGCCAGTCTATTGTTTTCAACATATGATCCATAAATAATATGAACAACAGTGGAGACAGGTTGCAGCCTTGTCTTACCCCTGAAACTACTCTGAACCATGAACTCAACTTACCGTCAGCTCTAACTGCTGCCTGACTATCCATGTAAAGAACTTTAATTGCTTGCAAAAGTTTGCCTCCTATTCCATAATCTTGTAGAACAGACAATAACTTCCTCCAGTGGGACTCGGGGCAAGTAAGGCTAGCAACCTGCTTCCCTGGTACTTTAAATATGATGCTGGCAACAATCAGAGCAAAATGCCTTTTTTTTTTTACTAGTAGTTTCTAGAACATTATTGGGATTTCTTATTAACGTAATAGAAGTGCGTTCTGTAACATTCGATATTCCGTATCAGTAACAGCGCTCTGTGTTCAGACCATGGACCAACGAATTGCTGTCTACATCACTCATTGACGCCTCGCAGTTTAGTACAGAGAGAACAACATGACCAGCACGTGAACAAAGAAGGAACTGTGTGTCTAATAGAAATGGTGAAGGATAAGTAGATTTAGTATAATATTCAAAGCAGCAATTACTACAATAAATATCACCGAACAGAGGCGCTCTTCTGCGTCTTTGAACAGGGAAAATACATTAGGCTGGAGCTGATGAGTCCAAAGAAATGTCGAAGCAATTTTTTAAACACGCATAGCAATTCCTTGTTCAATCTACCTAGGTCTCTACAACCTTCTTTGCGATTTTCTTCGCTTTTCTTCGACGACCGCAACGTAGATGTGGACATACGGTACGCGGGTCCATTTTCGTAAGCGAACTGGGCGGTCTGCGCGCCAGATATGGCTGCCTACTACGAGTGGAGAGCGCCGCAGTAGCAAGTTTCGATAAGGAGCACTTTCCGTGTGACGTAGCAGCTCGTTTCTGAGCGTGCACTAACCACCATGAAAACCACTTGTGACGTCGCCTCAGATGAGAAATACTGGTATGTCCCGCGGGAGGACGACATTAGCCTCCTCCCTTACCCATTGTTGATGTTTTTTTCAGTCCGAAGACATAAGTGTGTCCTTCATTGTGCTTGACAAAGAAAGCCAGACTTAAAAAAAATTAAGGCACCTTCTTTGGATTTGTCAACTTCGAAAAAGCGTTTGACAATGTGACCTCCTGCAAGACATTCTAGATCATTAGGAAAATTGGTGTACGCTGTGTGGAATGATGAGTAATATACCATATCTTCAAGAATCAAGAGGGAAAAATAAGAATAGAAGACCAAGAATGCAGTGCTTGTATTAGCAAGACTATTACACAAGGTTGTAATCTTTCGCTGGTATTGCTCAGTCTAGAAAATGAGAAGAAAATGCTCGAAGCGTCTGTAATATGATTCTATAGAGAAAGTTAGAAACTAAGCAAACTGAAGTGAGATGGGTTTTCGCAGAATCGGTGAGGAGAGCAACATTTGGAAAAGATTAACAATAAGAAGGGACAGGTTGACAGGACATCAAACAGGTAACTGAGAATATTGGGTGCAAGTGCTGCTCTGAGATGAAGAAGTTGGGACAGGAATGAAAATCGTAGCGGGGTACTTCAAACTACGGTAACGGGAAAAAATCGCAACACCAACAAAAGAAGTAACGTAGAGTAACGTAATTGGTGTTATTAACATTGCAAGTTAATAGGATTAGTTAAAAACAGTCTAGGTTGCAATTTTAGTTCTTTATTTTTCAACTACGCGTTTCGCCTTATTTAGGCATCTTCAGGTTGATCTTAATTTGGTAATTATTAGAGCGATCCTTTAGACAGTGTAGCCAAAGGGCATCGTCGAATACATCAGGCGAAATAAGGCGAAACGCGTAGTTGAAAAATAAAGAAACTAAAATTGCAACCAAGACTGTTTTTAACCAATACTGTTAAGCACTGGTTTGCTGTATGCCACAGACGGATTGCAAGATAATAGGCTAACCTAAGAGCGAGATAAGCCATTGCAAATGTGAAATGCTGGTATACTAATAACCGGAGCAAATGTGCATGCATTGTGTTGTACAGGTGATGAATGTCAGTTTGTGAGACTGAGTTCCATGCCTGTTGCACCTGGTCGGTCAGTACAGGGACGGTTAATGTTGGTTGTGGATCACTCTGGAATTGTCGTCCTATGATGTCCCATGTGTGCTCTACTGGAGACAGATTTGGTGATCAAGCAAGCCAATGCTACATGTCGACACTGAGGAGCATGCTGGGTTACAACAGCGGTATGTGGGCGAGCGTCACCCCGTTGGCAAACGGCCCCTGCAATGTTGTTCACGAGTGGCAGTAAAGAGGTCGAATAACCAGACTGACGCACAAATTTGTGCGTGGAATAGTATCACGAGAGTGCTTCTTCTACCGTACGAAATCGCATGCCGGACCATAACTGCAACCGAGCGAGGTGGCGCAATGGTTAGACACTGGACTCGCATTCGGGAGGACGACGGTTCAATCCCGCGTCCGGCCATCCTGAATTAGGTTTTCCGTGATTTATGTAAGTCTGCAGGCTTTCGTGGCCGTTGTCACTGAAGTTAAAAACATCTGGGTTATTAGGCAGCGTCATGTTTCTTCTAAAATGTTCGACGTTTCGACCCCTCTGCTGGGATCTTCCTCAGGATCTTTCGGTGTCCACTACTGGCCAGCACATTCTCCAGATCTCTCACCAATTGAAAACGTCTGGTCAATTGTGGCCCTGCAACTGGCTCGTCGCAATACGCCAGTCACTACTCTTGATGAACTGTGGTATCGTATTGAAGCTGCATGGGCAGGTGTACCTGTACACGCCATC
The DNA here is from genome assembly GCF_023864275.1 of Schistocerca cancellata. Lineage (NCBI taxonomy): Eukaryota > Metazoa > Arthropoda > Insecta > Orthoptera > Acrididae > Schistocerca > Schistocerca cancellata. Next base: position 1,209,459,685 of record NC_064626.1, read on the forward strand.
CAAGCTCTGTTTAACTCAATGCCGTTATTATGGCCAGAGGTGGTTGTCTGGGTATTCCTCAGGATCTATGCACCCAAATTGCATGAATATGTAATCACGTGTGCCGGCCGAAGTGGCCGTGCGGTTAAAGGCGCTGCAGTCTGGAACCACAAGACCGCTACGGTCGCAGGTTCGAATCCTGGCTCGGGCATGGATGTTTGTGATGTCCTTAGGTTAGTTAGGTTTAACTAGTTCTATGACCTCAGAAGTTGAGTCCCATAGTGCTCAGAGCCATTTGAACCATTTTTTGTAATCACGTGTCAGTTCTAGTATAATATATTTGTCCACTGAATACCTGTTTATCATCTGCATTTCTTCTTGGTGTATCAATTTTAAAGGCCAGTAGCGTATTTCCGCAGTATCGCAGAAGGAGCATTCAGCTTCTCGTAGCCCTATTAGGTATCCGAACAATACATAATGCTCACGACCGTTACAGCGTATATTTTACAGCGTGTGTTTAAAGAAAACCTGATTTGCATCGTCATCTTATGCTATATAGAAACATAGCTACCATCTTTCGTTGATGGCGCTCGACTTCTCCTTGTTGCTGCTGTTTTTTTCCGTCAGTTTAGCTGGATGACTGAAGAGAAAAAGAAAATCTCTGGCCAGTAAGTAACTGCGCTACATCGGAGAGCAGCAGCTAACCCTTGCGGCGAGGGGAGAACACTACTTCTCCGTGGCGCTCTAGTACAGCCACAGTAGTGGTAAGCGCTGTGCAAGACACGTGGCCTTACGTTACACCGTTTGAGGCGAGGAGCCACGGAGGCAGCGCCCGCAGATGTTTGGGGTCATCGGCCGGCCGAGGCGGCGTGGAGCCGTTCATTCAGCGGGCCACGGGCTCCGCAACAAGGTCGCGCAAGGCGCACCACCCAGGCCGGCTCGCAAGCCGTTGACCAGCACGAATACAATCTGCTGTCCATTAAAATTTGCAACACCGGATAGGACAGGAATTTTACTTATTACGCTCATACGGAATAGTGGAAGGCGTACATCATCAAATCTGTATGTACGAGGGTAATCCCAAAAGTAAGGTCTCCTATTTTTATAAGTACAGGGTTATTACAAATGATTGAAGCGATTTCACAGCTCTACAATAACTTTATTATTTGAGATATTTTCACAATGCTTTGCCCCTTACGGGGCAGGTCCGGCCGCCTTGGTGCGGGTCTTGTTACAGTCGACGCCACATTGGGTGACCTGCGCGCCGGATGAGGATGAAATGATAATGAAGACAACACAACACCCAGTCCCTGAGCGGAGAAAATCCCGGACCCAGCCGGGAATCGAACCCGGGCCCCGTAGGACGGCAGTCCGTCACGCTGACCATTCAGCTATCGGAGCGTACGTCGTCGCGGAAAAACCGTTCGGTTATTCCGCTTATGAGTGAAGCTTGTTTTATGGGGAAGGGGCATCACACTTCGAACAACCTCCAGGGTAGAGGACCAGGGCCTTCCTTGTCAGCGTTACTGCTCCTGCTTCCCCTGCCTAAGGGATGGCAATGTCTCTCCTCGTAGCTGGATCTAATAATAAAATGTAATTAAACTATAGAAAATGAGTAATAAAGAGATGTTATTTAATTATATTAATTAGAGGTTACGTTTATATTTAAATGTGTTGAATTGGAAGTTGTGACACCTGTGGATACAGTCCTACAATACAATCACTCAGTTCCCAAACGCAGGGTAATTGAATCGGCTTCCAACGAAGTATTTTTTTTTTTAATATACAGAACTATTCTCTATTGTTGTAAGTTTTGCTAATCAGTTATGACAGTACCTTGTATCTCTTATTTCGACTAAGAGGCGTTGACGAATTAATTGTTCGTCGGATCCTGTGTAGATGTTCCGTCGCCGTGCAGTTATATGGACGCCATTTTCGTGTTGCTGAATTATTTTTTCTGTAAGGCTCTTTTGGGACACACATTGAAATGATTTGTAGTACGCATTTTGCTCTTCTGTAACTCATTATTGCACCTCACGGATGTACACGCTTTTAACATTAACTTCAGAGCAGAAAGTACAACTGCAGTTGATAAGTGGCGCCAGTCGCTTTTCTGTGTTTATTTAAGATCTCTGCGATCGACTCTGTATCGCGTGGTAGCGGTTTTCCTCTTTGGTCGCTTTCCGGGTGTTTAAGCTCCACGACAGGGGGGGGGGGGGGGGGAGAGGGCTGGTGTTGGTCGGTTGGCTGTCGCTCTGCGGGGCCTACACGATATTAGGCAGGTGTACCAGTTTCTTTGTCTGTTCAGTGTACAGGGTTATTACAAATGATTGAAGCGATTTCACAGCTCTACAATAACTTTATTATTTGAGATATTTTCACAATGCTTTGCACACACATACAAAAACTCAAAAAGTTTTTTTAGGCATTCACAAATGTTCGATATGTGCCCCTTCAGTGATTCGGCAGACATCAAGCCGATAATCAAGTTCCTCCCACACTCGGCGCGGCATGTCCCCATCAATGAGTTCGAAAGCATCGTTGATGCGAGCTCGCAGTTCTGGCACGTTTCTTGGTAGAGGAGGTTCAAACACTGAATATTTCACATAATCCCACTGAAAGAAATCGCATGGGGTTAAGTCGGGAGAGCGTGGAGGCCATGACATGAATTGCTGATCATGATCTCCACCACGACCGATCCATCGGTTTTCCAATCTCCTGTTTAAGAAATGCCGAACATCATGATGGAAGTGCGGTGGAGCACCATCCTGTTGAAAGATGAAGTCGGCCCTGTCGGTCTCCAGTTGTGGCACGAGCCAATTTTCCGCGGGCTACGCATGAAACTTGCCCGCACGCGTTCAACCATTTCTTCGCTCACTGCCGGCCGACCCGTTGATTTCCCCTTACAGAGGCATTCAGAAGCTTTAAACTGCGCATACCATCGCCGAATGGAGTTAGCAATTGGTGGATCATTGTTGAACTTCATCCTGAAGTGTCGTTGCACTGTTATGACTGACTGATGTGAGTGCATTTCAAGCACGACATATGCTTTCTCGGCTCCTGTCGTCATTTTGTCTCACTGCGCTCTCGAGCGCTCTGACGGCATAAACCTGAAGTGCGGCTTCAGCCGAACAAAACTTTATGAGTTTTTCTACGTATCTGTAGTGTGTCGTGACCATATGTCAATGAATGGAGCTACAGTGAATTTATGAAATCGCTTCAATCATTTGTAATAACCCTGCATTTGTGAATTAAAAATGTATCTTCAGGTAAAAGCCATACTCAGAAATTCAGATTAGATTAGATTAGATTAGATTAATACTAGTTCCATGGATCATGAATACGATATTTCGTAATGATGTGGAACGAGTCAAATTTTCCAATACATGACATAATTAAGTTAATTTAACAACATACTTAAGTTAATGTAACAACTTTTTCATTTTTTGTGTTTTTTATTTTTTATTTTTTTTTAATATTTTTTAAATATTTTTTTTTTAAATTTATATCTAAAAATTCCTCTATGGAGTAGAAGGAGTTGTCATTCAGAAATTCTTTTAATTTCTTCTTAAATACTTGTTGGTTATCTGTCAGACTTTTGATACTATTTGGTAAGTTACCAAAGACTTTAGTGCCAGTATAATTCACCCCTTTCTGTGCCAAAGTTAGATTTAATCTTGAATAGTGAAGATCATCCTTTCTCCTAGTATTGTAGTTATGCACACTGCTATTACTTTTGAATTGGGTTTGGTTGTTAATAACAAATTTCATAAGAGAGTATATATACTGAGAAGCTACTGTGAATATCCCTAGATCCTTAAATAAATGTCTGCAGGATGATCTTGGGTGGACTCCAGCTATTATTCTGATTACACGCTTTTGGGCAATAAATACTTTATTCCTCAGTGATGAATTACCCCAAAATATGATGCCATATGAAAGCAACGAGTGAAAATAGGCGTAGTAAGCTAATTTACTAAGATCACCGACACTAAGCTTTGGTTAGCCTCCGTCCACATTCCCGTGCGGTGCTTCTGTGTTGCATGCTTTTCCTAGAGGTGGTCAGTATCCAGTTTTTAGTACTGCATGTCGCCATTGTTTTGATGGGTATCAGCACTACATCGGTCGAGCCGACACACAGCTACATGGTCAGGACGCTGTTGCGCCCTCTCTCATCGCGAGCACGCAGATGAAGGTGTGTGTGTGTGTGTGTGTGTGTGTGTGTGTGTGCGTCCCGCAGTATCACTGCCCGCCTCATTAACTAACACAGTCCAGACCACCAACGCACCTCGGCACTGACAACGTCTAGTGGGAGTTTCACGTTTTCTTCGTTGATGCTGTGGGAAATCCGAGAGGAAGGGGTACAAATAAAAGACTGCCCCTCTCTCCACCTGCGGCGTGTCAGAGGGTGATTTAGGTGAGTACAGTGCGGCGGCCGGCTGGACTCTAAACTTGTCGTCTCATTAGTTGGACCTCTTGGACGCACCAGCTGCGCCGCCGTCGTGTGGGGCTGACACACCTTGCCGAGGGTGCAGGTCACTAAAAGCTAACGTATGCACCTCGGCGTCGTCACGTCGACCGTACCAACACTACGAACGGAACTGCGTTAAGTGCAAGCACAGATATGGCCTTGTTCCTTTGTTTGGCTACAAAAAGACCGTCTGTTCCACGTCTCATCGTAATTCACCATTTTTATATTCCTTCCACGTACAGCAGCAATAACTTTCGGTAAATGATCACGGAGCGCTCTTAGGCGAACGTGTATTATTTGACCTCCTGAATAACACTGTTTACGACTGAGTTTCGAATGAACGCCTTTAGACCGCTTTATTAACTCACGCAGCGTGCGGCGAAAGGCAAATCTCACACATTATGATTCTGTATTTCTTTTCATTTCAGCAACAGCACCACTTCCTCTCAATAGACGAGTGTCCGAAGGCCAAACTATTACGCCGCAGCCGAACCGAAACGGGACGAAACTTAAGTGTCGCCAATAGCACATCTATGAGTTACCGCGAAAATCAGTCATTACGTCTGTAACACGAAATTCATAGGTTCAAATACAGTTTTTTACCCCGGTGTACTGGTGGCATTATTGTCAGGGAACAATGGCGCAAACTATCCTTTCTGTGCAGACAAAGTTCTATCAAAGATCACTACAATCTTGGATCCTTTTAATTGTAAAAAACATGAAATTTTTTTAAAGTTATAAGGTTTGTTCAGCGGACACTGTCGGCAGATCTGCTCCGTTGCCGCAATACAGGGTGTTACAAAAAGGTACGGCCAAACTTTCAGGAAACATTCCTCACACACAAAGAAAGAAAATATGTTATGTGGACATGTGTCCGGAAATGCTTACTTTCCATGTTAGAGTTCATTTTATTACTTCTCTTCAAATCACATTAATCATGGAATGGAAACACACAGCAACAGAACGTACCAGCGTGACTTTAAACACTTTGTTACAGGAAATGTTCAAAATGTCCTCCGTTAGCGAGGATACGTGCATCCACCCTCCGTCGCATGGAATCCCTGATGCGCTGATGCAGCCCTGGAGAATGGCGTATTGTATCACAGCCGTCCACAATACGAGCACGAAGAGTCTCTACATTTGGTACCGGGGTTGAGTAGACAAGAGCTTTCAAATGCCCCCATAAATGAAAGTCAAGAGGGTAGAAGTCAGGAGAGCGTGGTGGCCATGGAATTGGTCCGCCTCTACCAAGCCATCGGTCACCGAATCTGTTGTTGAGAAGCGTACGAACACTTCGACTGAAATATGCAGGAGCTCCATCGTGCACGAACCACATGTTGTGTCGTACTTGTAAAGGCACATGTTCTAGCAGTACAGGTAGAGTATCCCGTATGAAATCATGGCGGTGAATCGAGGAAGTACAGTACATACTGACGAAACTAAAATGAGCTCTAACATGGAAATTAAGGGTCTCCGGACACATGTCCACATAACATCTTTTCTTTATTTGTGTGTGAGGAATGTTTCCTGAAAGTTTGGCCGTACCTTTTTGTAACACCCGATGTCTCTTTTTAAGTCATTAAATTTCAAGAGTTCCTTTAGGTTAGCATAACTTACGGGTGTTACTAATGAAAACGAACGTGAATTGTTACTATTATATTCTACGATTGGTTTTCAAAAAAAGGTTTTGTACTTGTTATCTAAATATTCTTTGTCCTCATTCACCATCCATTCCATTTATCTCGGGTAATAATAACTCAAGCACAATAACAACGATCTTTCGAATTTGCTTTAGTGAAACAAGAATATTATTGTTTCTTATTGCAGTCCTGCATAGTACTGCCCCCTTTTCTCAGTTTCATTAATGGAAAGATTTTAATTGTGTTTTGTAAAGAGTAACTGAAATTAACTATCCATGGCTCCACAGTAACATTTAATTCAAATAAAATGATTTATTTACAGTCCAGGAAGAGGCGCATATATTTCCACTTATTACAAATAACTGCAGTGCTGCAGTTACAATTAACAGGTCTCGGAATATGGGCCTTAAGAAAATTCTATCACCACATAATTGGCGCCCAACGAGGGACACTACGAATTCCATCATTACAACGCTTATGCCACACTTTTCTATGGATACAAGAAAACCTTTGGCGTTTATGTATGAGTGGGGAACATTAGCGGCGGTTTGTCTGAGTTGTGAATCCCTTTTCTTTTCTGTAGATCATAGGTTTATGATATTTCTGCAAGCAATGGTGGTGAGACACTTAGAATTTTTGCCATATTCGTGAAATATTTTTAACACGACGACGAACTTTTTCAGTTCCCGTCGGAGATCATGTCACCGAAATATTTACAGAAATGCGTGTAAGTCGAAGCAGATAACATATTAGACGACCAATGGCCCGAGATGTGTCCCTTTAGACGTTTCCTCGTTCGTCTATGTGAGGAAACCCATGAAGAGTCCCATGCAGTGACCAGTGTACACCCAGAGAAATATCTAGTGGTTGCAGCACCATATACCAAGTATTTTTGACCGAATATATCAGTTACTACATCGGAGATGCAATTTCTGCTATGAGAGCAACACTACCTGAGAAACATGAGTATTGGAAAGAAAGTGGGATAAGTGAGTGTTGTTATGTGCCTTGTAAAAAGGAAATAAGGCACAGCCTAGGTGATTGTTTCCAAGCGAGTATTTCACTGTCGAGGATGTGTTTCCAAATGAATATTTCACTGTCCAGGGTGAAAGAGTGATTGGAAGGTTTTACTTACAATTTACCTGGAAATGATTTTAATAAGGTATTAAAAAAGCACTCACGTTTTGGACTTTCGACCTGATACTGCTATTCCTTCATAGTTTAAACAAAAATCGTTCTATGTACAATGTATTCAATCTGTTGATGATCGAGTAGTCTTACTGATTAAAAAAAAATGTTCAAATTTGTGTGAAATCTTATGGGACTTAACTGCTAAGGTCATCTGTCCCTAAGCTTACACACTACTTAACCTAAATTATCATAAGGACAAACACACACACCCATGCCCGGGAGAGGACTCGAACCTACGCCGGGACCGGCCGCACAGTCAATGACTGCTGCGGCATAGACCACTCGGCTAATCCCGCGCGGTTCTTACTGATTCGAAAAGGACCTGAATTATAGGCTATGTTAAAATTTTTGTCTGGCACCTGGCACAATCAGGCTGACAATGACCACAAGTAAGCCTAAAAGAAATGGGACAGGTATATCGAACATAAAAGTAAGGGCAAACATTAAGATAAAAAATAAAATAATAATGCAATAACTGAATTTTGCTACTTGTGAAGTACAACAAAAGCATAATGGATATTAAAAGAAGAATTGTAATGACTAAACAAGCTTTCAGAAAAAAGGATAAATTACTGACAAATATCCACCTTAATACAGGAACAAGAATAAAATATGTGACTTCTGAAATTTTCCCGGCGTATTTCTTCTTCTAAGAAGAAAAAGAATAAAATAATTTATCAGGAGATTTATTTGGAACATTTTATGTTATGGTTCTGAAGGGCGGACATTTGGAAACAAGTTGATATGGAGAAGAGCGACAAAAACATCCTGGCTCGGAATAAAAGCTAATCAATGAGCACTAAATAACTAAAGAAGTAAAAGAAAAAAGGTATTGGTTAACATGATGTAAATAAGAAAAAGTAAACTAATTGGATATTAGAGAGGACATAAAAGCTTCATAAAACCCATCACAGAAGGAGAAACAACCAGAAAAATCAAGAGACAGGCGCAGAACATCCATATCGCAAAATTTTATCGGTGAAATGTACTGCAGATGGCGAGAGAGACAGAAGGATAGTTATATCAAAAAGGCGCTGCCTTTTGTGTCTGATAATGTCACAAATTATAACTGCACAGTTCAAAGGCTCAAATGGCTCTAAGTCAAGCTCGTGCAAACTGTGCCCCGGGCGAGTTCGTATGTTGTCGCAGTGGCCGAGCCGTGTCGCCTTGCTGGCCGTGCAGACCGCCCGCCCAGCCTCGCCATGCCGCTGCTGTACGCAAACCACTTCGGCGGGTTGTATTTGTCCACCAGACCTCACGGGAAGATTTGAAAAAATAGCTCTTTCGCCTCAAACTGTTGCTCACAGAGACCAAAATATGGTTCAGATATGGAGCAGCGATTAATGGAGAGAACAGCAAAGTTCATTTCACTTTCTATCGCTCTTGACGAGTCCGCGGACGTTGCGGACATATCTCATCTCGACATATTCATTCGAGGTGTCAACGACAATCTGCGTGTCGCCGAAGAATTTCTCGATCTTATACCATTAAAAGACACAACCGCGGCTTTGGATATTTTTCTAGCCTTGCAAAGCGTGTTAGAGTCAATGGGTTTAAAATGGGAACGCCTGGCCAGTGTAACAAGGGATGGAGCCCTGCGCTACGAGAGATACGCTCTGGATTTCTGTTACGTCAGGTCAAAAATGGCTGAAGTCGGCTGTTCCTTATTCGCGGCAGTCCATTGTCTGATACACCAGGAGGCACTTTGTGCGAAGATTGTCAACATAAAAAATGTTACGGACACAGTTCCTCGAACGGTTAATGATCTTCGCTCGTATGGACTCACACATCGCCAATTTAAAGAATTTCTGGCTGATATCGAAGCAGAATACCCGGACATCCCCTACCACACCGAAGTAAGATGGGTGAGCAGAGGAAATAAATACCTTTTTGCAAATGAAAGGACGTCCAGAAGAATTACTTTGTGATCCTAAGTGGGTGGCGAATTTGGCTTTTTTGAGTGACCTTACTGGTCATTTAAATACTTTCAACATTTCACTCCAGCGCGAAAATGAGTATAAAAAAACCTTATTTTGTGGGAAAAACAAATGCGCGAGAAGAATTGTGGACACTTTCCTGCACTAGACAGAGTTAAAGAAGATGTGGATTTTTCAGATTATGTTGCAACCATTTGTGAATTACAAGAACGGTTTGAAAACAGATTTTTGGAGATAAGTGAACTTCAATCGGCCTTAGATATACAGGGCTATTACAAATGATTGAAGCGATTTCATAAATTCACTGTAGATACGTAGAAAAACTCATAACGTTTTGTTCGGCTGAAGCCGCACTTCAGGTTTCTGCCGTCAGAGCGCTCGAGAGCGCAGTGAGACAAAATGGCGACAGGAGCCGAGAAACCTTATGTCGTGCTTGAAATGCACTCACATCAGTCAGTCATAACAGTGCAACGACACTTCAGGATGAAGTTCAACAAAGATCCACCAACTGCTAACTCCATTCGGCGATGGTATGCGCAGTTTAAAGCTTCTGGATGCCTCTGTAAGGGGAAATCAACGGGTCGGCCTGCAGTGAGCGAAGAAACGGTTGAACGCGTGCGGGCAAGTTTCACGCGTAGCCCGCGGAAAATTGGCTCATGCCACAACTGGAGACCGACAGGGCCGACTTCATCTTTCAACAGGATGGTGCTCCACCGCACTTCCATCATGATGTTCGGCATTTCTTAAACAGGAGATTGGAAAACCGAAGGATCGGTCGTGGTGGAGATCATGGTCAGCAATTCATGTCATGGCCTCCACGCTCTCCCGACTTAACCCCATGCGATTTCTTTCTGTGGGGTTATGTGAAAGATTCAGTGTTTAAACCTCCTCTACCAAGAAACGTGCCAGAACTGCGAGCTCGCATCAACGACGCTTTCGAACTCATTGATGGGGACATGCTGCGCCGAGTGTGGGAGGGACTTGATTATCGGCTTGATGTCTGCCGAATCACTAAAGGGGCACATATCGAACATTTGTGAATGCCTAAAAAAACTTTTTGAGTTTTTGTATGTGTGTGCAAAGCATTGTGAAAATATCTCAAATAATAAATTTATTGTAGAGCTGTGAAATCGCTTCAATCATATGTAATAACCCTGTATTTGTTCACCCGTTTTCCAAATGGCTCTGAGCACTATGCGACTTCTGAGGTCATCAGTCGCCTAGAACTTAGAACTAATTAAACCTAACTAACCTAAGGACAGCACACACATCCATGCCCGAGGCAGGATTCGAACCTGCGACCGTAGCGGTCGCTCGGCTCCAGACTGTACCGCCTGGAGCCGCACGGCCACTCCGGCCGGCGCCCGTTTTCCCTTCGGCATAGAACGTCTCACAAGTGCTTCAACTAGAGCTGATGGACCTGCAGTGCGATATCCGCCTGAAGGACCTCCTTCTCATGTGTAAAACTTTGGATGACTTTTACAGCTGTTTTCCACGAGAGAAATATCCTCTTTTGCACAAGCACGCGGCCTAAGTTCTCTCAATGTTTCGTTCCACGTACATCTGTGAGCGCTTTTTCTCTCTTTTAAAGCTTGCTAAAACTAAGAACCGTTCATTACTTGGCGATAAAAATCTGACTAATTCTTTGAGGTTATCAGTGTCAGGGAATATTGTACCAAACATTGACAAAACCGTTTCGTCGAAAAATAAAAAGTGTAAAATGTTAATTGTCTTCTTTAACAATGTTCACTGTAAGAATTAAAGAGCTTTATAACCTTAATTCTATTTCTTAATAAGTTTTCAAACTTGGTCGGTTAAAATTATTACGTACAAAACAGCAAACTAAGGATCCGATTTCTAAACTCTGAAAAGGGATACTAAGAGCTGTAGCCCGAAGTATAACAAAAAATATTTACTTGTAACTGCTAACACTAAGAATGAGACTCTATATCCCTTACATAACGTTATTTCTAAAGTTGAATATTTATGACACTAGTTCATTTAAGAAACTGATATGTTTTTCAGAAGACGCCTATTCTACATATGACGAGTGTTGTAACGCCGGAAATGCATATCCTCCTATTTTCATCTATTGTCCTATAAATTTGTTTTCCTTATTTTTGTTACCGGAATATATGACATTTCTGTGTCTTTACATATTGTAATTGTATATATATATTTATGCATTTATGTCGATGTATAATTGGTTTGTTTCGTAAATATTATTTGTATTTTTACGCTGGGTCTTGCCTAGGGAAAACTGATATCGAACGATTACATCGATAGGTCGTGTGAAGAATCAAAGTGTGTAGGATCTTTGGTAGTGTTAACTCTGCCGCGAGGAGCGTGGGCTGAGGGGAGGGGGAGTCTGGCTGGGGTAGTGCAGTGGAGCAGGTGTGTTGTGTGACGCTCCCGCGAGTTGCCGCGCTTTCGGGGTTGGGCAGCGTGTAATTGCGCTCGACTTGCTATGGTAGTTTCTGACACGGTGTCGCGGACGGGAAGCATTAGCTGGCGCACATCAAGAGTCCGTTTCGTCTGGTGACCGTGTCGAGAAGAAGGCGCGCCAACATCCAGCTTCTGCAACAGCGACGGCCGACAATGAGTGACTGTCGCCACCTCGATCGACGGCTTCAAACCTTCAATCAACCAACAAGGAAGACTGGAAGCACGTAAAGTTTTAGAACTGTATGGCAGACCTCAGCTTTTCAAACTTTTAAAATGGTTGCATCACAAAATTACAGCAACTTAACATGAACCTTTGTTGCTCATTGTCCCAATCGTATTACCAAGCAGGGTCCCTTCCTTTTCAGGAATGAACCCGAGTGTCGTTGAAATTCAAACGCCAGCATCATTTGATTTCACTGCTTTAATTTCAAAGTTCAGTTAAGGCATTCATAGCTGGCTACAATATTTAGATTACACAAGCACAAATTAAGAGTGCGAGTTTTGTTACCATATGTTAGCTTACCTGTGACTGCAGCTCAGCTTGGTAAGTACTAAATTTTACTATTGTTAATTGTTCAGAATCATTTAATTCAATTTCAAAGTTAAATCTCTTATTTCTAAATTGCGTAGATTCAAGTAGCTTTTGAAATGATTGTTGAGATAGCCCAAGACTAACCGTATTTTACTGAATTTCGATGTGCTTCAGGAAGAAAGCTCACCATTAACTTCAGTCACAAAATTAACTTTCGATTTTCCTGTTTTATTAATTCTTTTGCTAAATTAAGTCAGAGTGTAGCGAAATTTATTACTTCTGACAAACTTTCAGTTTTCACACTGCGCGTGTCAACCTTCAGTTGCCACGCTTCTAGTGCTAATTATGTGTGTAATAACCTTTCTTTTTCAGTTACTATAGTAATTGTCCTTAGGACTGGCGACCGTAATTTCCCCCAAATCTCAAATATCTAATTACCGCTAGTTAATTGTTAACGTAACGGCCGCAGATTTACTTTCTTTATTAACTTTACCCCTTTTCAAAATTAATTTCCACCTGTTTCATTAGCATTTTTCCTTTCATTTAGATGTAACCCTTTCCTCCCTCTTTACCGACAGATTAACTTCGGTGACCATTGCTTTTCCCAAATTTCCATTGGGTACACGCGGTTTAATTTTTCACTGTCATTAAGGTCGATAAGTGAGGGGGAGGTTACAGTGTGCATGTGCAGTACTAATAGAATGAACCTGTGGGTCAGAAAACAACTAAGGTGTTCTTCGATTCTTGTTTTGGATATTGTTTTCTAAAGCTTTGCGTAGTAATTCTGCCACACGGACACTAGTTGTTACCTAAACGGTAAATGGTTTGCTTGTTTTACCGCTCATCGGCCTCTCTTACAGAGGTGCTGCGCTTCCTCTGTTATTTTGTTTGCGTCGGATCTGACTGCGGGACAGTCCAGCGCAGAGCAGTGGTGTGCCGTCTCACCGACGCTCCGCAGCTGTCCCTCTCGCTCCTATGGCGACACACTGTCGCGGACGGGCCGCTCGACTACACTGCCTGGCGCCCGCGGGGCGCAATTCTTGGCTGAGCCTGGACTAAGGCCGGTATTACACTATCAAATTTCTTTGTCAAAGATTTGATCAAAGATGTGATCCAATATTCCGTCCAATATATTTGACAAAGATCTTTGACGTAGCGCTAGAGGGGGTATTACACTGTCATCAAATTTTTCGTCAAAGTTCAAGATGGCTGACAACAACTTGTTACTAACCGCAGCAGTTCTACGTACTCCAATTGCATTGTGTGCACATGCGGAAAAGAAGTGGGGGAAAAAATGGAACCATACATACGAGGTTGACAGTCTTAAAAGTCCTGGGATTACAACTTGATAATAAATTCAGTTGGGAGGAGCACACCACAGAACTGCAGAAAGGCCTTAACAAATCTGTATTTGCAATTCGAGTGTTGGCAGACATAGGCAACATAAAAATGAAAAAGCTTGCATACTTTCATTCCATAATGTCATATGGGATAATATTTTGGGGCAAATCTTTAAGTCAAACAAGTTTTCAAGGTCCAAAAGCGTGTAATACGTATTATTTGTGGAGTAAATTCACGGACCTCCTGCAGAAACCTCTTCAAAGAACTGGGTATACTAACTACTGCCTCTCAGTATATTTACTTCTTAATGAAATTTGTCGTAAATAATATATCTCTTTTTCCAACAAACAACTCAGTTCATACATACAATACCAGGAACAAAAATGATCTGCACAAGGACTTAAAAGCGTCTGTGATCTATTCTGTTACTCGTTTTTATTCTCTGTGGGTGTTTTTAGTATTTGGAAAAAGGGACCGATGACCATCGCAGTCTGGTCCCTTTAATCCCACAAACCAACCAACTTACTTTAGTTCAAAAAGGGGTCCACTACTCAGGAACATTCATATTCAATAATTTGCCAGGAAACATAAAAAATTTAGTTAGAAATAAAGATCAGTTTAAAAGGAGCCTGAAAGACTTACTACTGGCCAAATCCTTCTACTCCATTGGCGAAATTTTTAATAGAAACAAATGATGTATTTATTCATACTATTAGTATTGTTATTTCAGCTTAAAAAAATCGACATGTTCCACATCCACGAGGTTCTCCTCAGCACGGATATATGGAACGAAAAACTAATCTAATCTGGGTGAAGCCGTGGGTTTTACGACGACACGATAAAAGCATTCAACAAAACTTGTTACGTGAGCTTACAATGGAAGACGTCAAGTCGTACTTCAATTATTAAGAATGGATGAGCATACATTTCTGTATGTGTTCAATGAAGTGTATCCTCATATCACAAAGCACAATATTCACTTAAGAACTGCTACATTTTCATAAGACAGGCTCACTATAACACTCCCATTCCTTGCTACAGGAGAGGGTTATGTTAGGTTAGGTTTGTATTCAGGGTGCCTCCCGTTGTAAAGCGCCTCATCAGCTTCAGACATCTCTATCAATTTTGTAGTTGTCGGCACACACCAATTGTATTTACCGGCAATGGTTATAAAAACACTACAGACGACAGTACACTGCAGCGATGCTAGCGCTCCATGTGGTAACATGTCACATTGCAGTGAACAGAAGACAAGCGGTTTCTTTGATCAAATATGCAGCGAGGCCCTAGATTCGATCAAATATTGGACGACATTTGACAAAGTCCCTATTACACTATCAAATATCTTTGACAAAGATATTGGACAAAGAAATTTGATAGTGTAATACCGGCCTAAGCACTATGGGACTTAACATCTGAGATCATCAGTCCCCTACCTGTACAATATGTCCCGATTTCTTATACAATCCACCAAAAATACTTAATGTACAATGAATCATTACTGTCGCTGTTGTAAAGCGCGCTAGCAGATGTTCCTGTCATGGTTCATAAGACGGCCAAAAGAAACGGCAAGGTAGGAGAGAGACACTGACAAAAATTTGTAGCTGTGAGGATGGGTCTGGGTAGCTCAGTTCCATGACAGCGTTGCTCGCCAAAAGCGAAGTTCGATTACCGGCTCGTCACGCTGTTTCAATCCACCAGGAAGTTTCAAAACGAAGCACACTCAGCCACAGAGTGCAGGACTGGGGACTGGTATTTCGCAGGTGGGGCCGGCCTGCAGCAGGCGACCCCGTGGCCCGCATCGCATCGCATCGCATCGCATCGTGCGAGCCGCAGGCTCCCATTCAGCTGCCACTCAGCTGTTGCCACAGTTCCGGGCCGCGCAGCGCCTCTTCTCCTCGGGTTTGCCTCACCGCTACTTCTCTGACCGGCGTTATCTCAGACACCTGTCATTGCGAAAGGGCCCTCCTTTCCCCGCCGGCCGGGCCCTTAGTGGGAGCAAGAGTTCTACGAGAAATCCGTGCAACAAATGATGTCTTCGAGGCTGGAAAATACACAGAGCATTCTACTCGATATCGTCCATTTTGGGTAGTATTTAGTTTTTAGTAGTTCTACAAACGCCTTCATAGTCGAATTCGTGAAGGGGGGTAGGACGTCAAACGGGACGACTTGGAGCAGGAGAGGCACCAGAGGACATTTTAATTTCCACTGTCTATACTTTTGCGAATAAATTCATAAAACTTTGTCAGAATGACCAGGAAGGATTCAGGATTTACGCTCATAGCAGTGGAAGTTCAAAAATATAAGAAAATATTTTTTTTTACATTTCAAATTTGACCTTTTTTCACTTACCATTGGCTGCATTTGTTGCTATTGGTACACTTTTCTCCATAGGTAAGGGAGATTCTTCGATGAATTTTGTACAGCATACAAACCATACTTACAGGTGTATGAAACTCTAGAATTTTCCAAATCTATTGAAAATTGTGGTGAAAATTGAGATAATTAACTACAAAATTTGAGTTTTCTCTAAACATGAAGTTTAAAATGTAACAGCACCTTCATTTTTTCATAAATTAAATAATTTCTAGAGTTTCATTCACCTGTAAGTATGGTTTGTACGCTGTGCAAAATTCATCGAAGAATCTCTCTTACTTATGACGAAACGTGTACCTACAGCAACAAACGCAGCCAATAGTAAGTGAAAAAATGATGAACTTTTACATGTAAAACTAAATTAATTTTGTTATGTTTTTGAACTCCCACTGCTATGAGTGTGACTCCTGAATCCTTCCTGCTCATGCTGACAAAGTTTTATGAATTTATTCGTAAAAGTATAGACAGTAAAAAGTCCTGTGGTGTCTCTCCTGCTCCAAGACGGCCAGTTTAACGTCCTACCCCCCTTAACGAAAGGAATCTACAATCTTGTCCGAGCACTAAGATTGCGTTTCTGTGGTTTGGTTAAATCACTTTGGTTGAATAGAGGGACGTGCACACAGGCCACGACCCATTCCTGGCCTGTTATTTAAGGATGGGTGCAACAGGGCATAAACACTGACGCCACACCAAGATTACATCGACCCGGCCTATTCCGGGTCCCTACGCATCACGAGTGGGAGGGAGAAGTGGTGAAAGAAAGGGCCAATTCACGTTGGGGCGTGCTGTTAAACAGTGGTAGAATTGGATATCTATTCAAGCAGCCTTATACGGCAGCCCCGCCTGCCTAAGGACCGCATTGTGTGCGTGTAAACTTAGCCGATTGCGGAATGCAGGAACGCCCTGACCACACCAGTGACCTCCGCTGTCCTGGGTCACGAGTGCAGCATCTGCCGAAGCGCCATGTGGGTTTTGTTTAAGGAAAAGCTTTTACTTTATTTTGACGTAAGATTGTATCACCATCACAGAAACACCCAGTATAAACTGTCTTCAACACTGTTTCCCCTTCAATCGCAAGAAAATTGTTAGAGCATTTGCGGAGTGAAGTTGTGTACGTATCAATGACGACTAACTTCTCATGCAGTGCACGAATTAGAGATTTTTCTGGATCAGTGGGGACAGCGATTGTTCAGTTGTGTATATCTTTTATCGCGAGTGATATTTGCGAGGCTGGTTTTCTCTCGTGAAAACTTCCGGAAATGACAGAAACAATACGTGAAGCTGTCCTGAAGATGGGAAACACGTAACAAAATTTTTATCGCTCCAAAACTGTTCATGTATATTAAGTTTTGGTACCTAAATCCTTCGTTTACTGCAAGTAATGAGTCGAATTGCCCTAAGAGTCGGCCCGTGACGCGACCACTGTCACAAGCCTATGTATACAGTTACCATGTTTAATAAATCGCATCATCTGAGTGCGTCCCGGATATGTGATGCAGTCGTAAGACCCCGACCACGTGAGCCGCTGTAAAACTTTATTGTCCGTAGCTGCGGTTTATTTCTTCCTAGTAGTCTCTTCCCCATTCTGTTACTAAGAACAGTCCCTTTCTTTTCACCGGTGTGTTGTGTTTACGTCTTTATCTTTAGACGATGATGTGAAACACAGGTCACATTTTTCTACAAGAATAATTTTTCTTAGACTTCAGCTACAGGCAAGGTTCCTTATATCTCCTACTACCTTATGTACACATGCTGTACATCTAAATACATACTCCACACTCCTCGAGCCGCATGGTTAACGGTACTTCCGGACAACAGCGGTTTGTTTAGGGAGTGGGGGAAAAATTACTGACTGTAAGCCTAATCTCTTATTTTATTCTGATGGTCCCTATAGGGGAGGTATGATGATGACAGCAGAAAAGTCGCACAGTCTTAATCGAATATAAATTGTTAAATTTTCCCAACAACTTTGCCTTTTTCAAGAGGTCTCCCATTAAAGTCCCCGACTGCATCTGTTACGCTTCAGTTACTTTTTATACTGGAGTGTTAAGATTCTAAAACGCGTCAGCTGCGGAAGTCGTGAGCGTTTTCTGAATAAATCTTAAAGTAATACATCACAGATGGTTGGAAAAGATTTTAATACTACTTGGAAAACACATAAAATTAGGGTTATGTCAATCGTATTACAATATCAAGCTAAAGCATAATGAGACATCATGGTAAGGTATTTAGTAATAGCTATCCAGTTTTTTCGGGAGCAAAAGCCTATGTACTTTTAAGCAGATGTGTAGTCTACTTAGGCAAACTTCTGACGCAATAGATGTGTGACTAATTTTAAAATTTACGTCCTACATGTAAATTCAAATAAGAACCCAGTTCTATAATAATTCTATATAATTATATTATTATCTATATATAATTATATTATTATATATTAATATAATTATAAATAATAATAATAATAATAATAATAATAATAATAATAATAATAATAATAAATAATAATAATATTATTATATATTAATTATATTATTATCTATATAATTATATAATTCTATATAATTCACGAATTTACTATGCGAAAATTTTATTCATAGTTACGTTTGAAGATGGAATAACATTTTCCGACAATAATAGACAGTTCAGATGTGACAGTGGTGGTATTTTGATAATGTATTGCAAGGCATAAAGTAGTATGGTATTTTGTCGAAAACTGACATTTTGAGACCGTGTTTGAGCACAAAATAAAGGTTGATCCTTGCAGAGAAGACAACAGCAAGTACCAGAATTTAATAATGTTCATTATCAGACGGCTGTTCATGTTACGATACATATTTATTCTTGTTTATATTAATTTTCACTTTTTATTTCCCCTTGAAGTGAAAATTCCTTGGGGCGGCGGGGCCCTGCAACCAAAATATGATATGAGAAACAGCCTGTTTACTGTAATTGTACCTAATAATGATTGAAAACAGTGTAAACAAATAATTAAAGTGACAATTCAGCGTCATTACGTTGCGATGCTGACCGATTGTGTTCATACATTAATGAAGACTAAGTGAAGTACTTACGCACACAGTATAAGACACCACTCAAACACATAGGTAACTTTTTCCAAATGGAAGGATGTATACAAAAATAGCGATATCACAACTACAATAGTACCAAAGAATTTCTCACTTTGAGAGGTCTGTGGGGTAAATCTGACCACCTGGTTTAAACGCCACAGTGCTTTATTAGGCATGACCCGTTTGGAGATGGAATGCCTTGCCCTCCGATCTTCGAAATGCCTTTCCCAGTCACTTATAGGGAAAACTACAATTTGACGTGGACTCTGAACCATTATGCAACATAGAATTTTCACATATACAAATCACTGTCGGAGGTGAAAGAAGCCAAAAGCCATCAGGACCGGGCGCTAATGACCATAGAAGTTTTGCGCCCTAAAACCACAAAAAAAAAAAAAAGCCATCAGGCCTGTGTGGAAGTGAATATCAGACATCTACATTTCTGTGTTATCCCCGCCACCACTCCCCTTCAACACCTTTGCGTGTTCCTGCTGGGTGCTTGGCATTGTGTGTGGTGTCGTACAGGCCGTCTTCTCCACGCACGTTACACAACATTACCTGGAGCGCAACGCACCGGCTGCGTGGTTGTTACACCCAAAGTTACAAGCTGGCGGCGTCGTGTCCTGATCATGTAAAATACATACCGGGATTGCCGTAGGCTGTTGCCGTGAGTATAAGTATATGGCGCGCTCTATCATTTCATGGAACACACTCGAGCCACTCTGCTCTCATATTGCGAAAAATGGAAAGTGACGAAAGCGGACACTGTCTGTCACCTTAAACTTAAGCAACACGTACGAGGCAATACCCTGTCAAGCGCAGATACAGGATTCGTTTGGGGAAGTGGGCGGGGTTGGTCAAACAATTTTACTGTCTCTAGAAATATCTCTTCTCCACCGACTGAAGTATCGTCACACCCACGGATGCATCAAATTTTAATAATAATAATAAGAAGAAGAAGAACATCAGGGAATTCGGGGTAAAACCGAAATTGGCGAATACATTCCTTATCCGGCGCAACCTCTGAAGAAGTTCGTGGGAGAACTGTACCGAAACTTTGAAATAAGGACAGGCATGAGACAAGGTGACGGTCTGTCACCGCTAGAATTCACTGATTTCTAAGAAAAATCTTTGCGTATTAGGAAATCAGAACTTGACAATAAAGGTATAAGCCCGATCTACTTAGAGCAGGGGTTCCCAACAAAATTTTCTCGACGACCCCCTCATCGAGCATAATTAGTACCTTGTCATATCACAGTATCAAATATCTAAAAAAAAAAAAACGAAGAGTCTTTTTATGCGTTTTGTACTTTTGGTACTTAGAAAAAACATTGACACATTCATTATTGAAAAAATATTGAGCTTAAAAGTTTTTCAGTTTAGCCATCATTGTTATTAACTATTTGCCTCTATCTAATTCTAGTTTTGCGCTAGAGTGTGCTAGTGTCAGTCGGCTGTAGGTCGACCCTAGAGGCTGAAGTTAGCGTTCGCTAAAGCTCTGCTCATGCAGGAAGCGGCCAAAACAAAAAAATCTGTTGTCATACGAAATATATTTAATATACTTTTTATTGTAATAGCATCTTGCGGACCCCTCTGGCATAGCTCGCGCACTCCTGGGGGTCTGCGGACCACCTGTTGGGAACCACTGGCTTATAGAATTGAAGTCAACTACCTGCCCTTTGTCAATGATTTTACGATACTCTGAAAAAGCGCAGAGGGAAAAACCATCCAGACCAGCCTCACAGAAAGGATCGCCAACAGAACGAAGCTGAGAATCAGCCTAGAAAAGACTAATTTCCTGATGAATGACAGGTATGGACCGAAATTACTTGAAACAGCGATAGCCCAGTTACGGGGGCCATCGAACCTTTGATGACCCACCAATACCATTATTTCTACAAGGACTGCAGTGGGTCTGCACCTCTGGTGGCCCACCAATACCATACTCTCTACCAGGACTACAGTGCGTCTGCTCTGTGATGACCTACCTACCAATCTTCTTCAAAACGTCGAATGACTCTGCTGTGGGTTTGCTCTGTTGTGGCCCATTACCTGTCAGCATGTCAAGAGTCAGCACTGTCTTTCAGTTGGAAGGACAACACTACTTCTTCAAGACTGCATGGAAATCCACTACTTCCGTGTGCATTGTCTTTCACTGCTCAGACTTTGAAAAAAAAAACACTGAAATTTTACTGTGATGAACAATCTGGACTGTCTTTATGGACTGTGAGAAAATTTTAGCTTTTGACCAACATTGTTGTATAAATAAGTGTGTGCATTTGATATCTTTGTTATTGTAATTATGAAAAAATTTATCAAATCATTATTGGCCACTGCCCAAAACAATTTGTAAAATTTTTTGTGGGGAGCATGGGGGCTATGTAAGTAGTCTGTTTATGTTTTCTTATTGGCAACGTTACGTAGCGCTCTATATGAAAATCACTGGTTGTACTCTATGTAAGTAGGCTGTTTATGTTTTCTTATTGGCAACGTTACGTAGCGCTCTACATGAAAATCACTGGCTGTGCTGTGTGCAGTCTGTGGCTAGTTTGCATTGTTGTCTGCCATTGTAGTGTTGGGCAGCGGCAGCTGGATGTGAACAGCGCGTAGCGTTGCGCAGTTGGAGGTGAGCCGCCAGCAGTGGTGGATGTGAGGAGAGAAATGGCGGAGTTTTGATATTTGTAAGAATGCATGTTATGAACTGCTATATATATTATGACTATTAAGGTAAATACAATGTTTGTTCTCTATTAAAATCTTTCATTTGCTAACTATGCCTACTAGTAGTTAGTGCCTTCCGTAGTTTGAATCTTTTATTTAGCTGGCAGTAGTGGCGCTCGCTGTATTGCAGTAGTTCGAGTAATGAAGATTTTTGTGAGGTAAGTGATTTGTGAAAGGTATACTTAATGTTAGTCAGGGACATTCTTTTGCAGGGATTTTTGAAAGTCAGATTGCGTTGCGCTAAAAAAATATTGTGTGTCAGTTTAAGCACAGTCGTGTACGATTTTTCTAAGGGTACGTTTCATGCGCTACAGAAACTTAAAGCGCATCTCCTGGAAAGCCAAG
This sequence comes from Schistocerca cancellata, assembly GCF_023864275.1. Taxonomy (NCBI): domain Eukaryota; kingdom Metazoa; phylum Arthropoda; class Insecta; order Orthoptera; family Acrididae; genus Schistocerca; species Schistocerca cancellata. Next base: position 1,209,481,731 of record NC_064626.1, read on the forward strand.
CAAAGACACTATAACACTACGGTCAAAACAGAATGCCTTATACCAGTGAATACCTCTCGATGAACTACGTGCCCGAGAGAGAACCTAGAAGGAAAAATCCTACGAAAAATCATGGCTGCAACCCAGACTGAGGCTGGGTGGAAACTTCGGAATGTCAAAGAAGTCTACCAGGATGTGAGAGAAGATCTCGGCGACGATAAAGAAAAGGTGATAATGCTTGGATATTTGTACAGAATGGATAAAAACCTGTCCAAACAAATATTTGATTACCTGTAAAAGAAGAAGATCACCACGAGGTGAATTAAAGACCTTGAGAAGCCCAACACCATTGGACGCCCTCACGTTAGAACGCTATGTCTTTCGAAACAGACTACAAGGTTTGGAAGTGTTCCAAGACGGAAGAAGAACTTAGCTACAAAGACTCGGAGAACTCGACGAAAGAACAAAAGCAACAGCTTAGTGACTGTATGAAGGAGTATTTGAAACAGAGGAACGTTGGACAAAGTGAAATTTCAGTGTGATTATAAGCGTCAATTCGACAATAAGAAATAAATAAATTGTTTTAACATAATAGTGATACAAATAATAATAATAAGAAACAATCATAATAATTTTTATACATCGGTGATTAGTAAAGTGCTCTTTTTTTGGGGGGGGGGGGAGAGGGGCAGGGTGTTGACCTCCATGACGCCCTTGGATTCCTGCCTGTGCCCAGTGCTGACAACAAAGCTCAGCTAATACAGGATGACTGTACTGTTTGTTGGTCCACTGGTCGATTTCTTTTGACTACAGACAGTCTCAGAGGGCGCCCTTGTTTATCAGAAGCTCCAACGTCAGAGGGTAATGGAGGCACCAAAAAAATGGTTCAAATGGCTCTGAGCACTATGGGACTTAACCTCTGTGGTCATCAGTCCCCTAGAACTTAGAACTACTTAAACCTAACTAACCTAATGACATCACACACACCTATGCCCGAGGCAGGATTCGAACCTGCGAGCGTAGCGGTCACGCGGTTCCAGACTAGCGCCTAGAACCGCTTGGTCGCCCCGGCCGGCGAATGGAGGTACCCCTCAGGGCATATTGTCCGTATACAAAGGACGGAAGTACGAATGGTCCAGGTTTTCTTGACTTACGGGATAACGTCACAGAGATGCTGAAAACATAAACTGGCAGACCCTAGAAAGACATCAGATACGACACATAGTTTCAATAACCATTATTACATGAAGAATCTAGTAGTACAGCCAAGTACCAGCAGGGAACGCGAAGACAAGATTAAAGTTATTGTAACACGGACAGAGCCACATAAGCTGTCATCGTAACTGCGCCTCACACAGGAATGGACCAAGAATAAATCATAATTTGTAGTACAATGGTAAATATCATCTGTAATGCACCTCATAGTGGTTTGCAGAATACGTAGCTACGAAAACAAACGCTGAATGTAAAACTCGTTGGGGCTTCCGAGGCCACTTGCACGGAGACGTCTCAGAGAACTGTTCTCCGTTGCTGTGATAATTCAAGATAATGCCGTGAGAACGCCAGCCACTCACGCCGAAACGCTTGTTTATCATATAACGGTCACCTGAAGAACCGAAAACGCGAGCCTCCAGGCAATATGGCACTAAATATGTTAGACGGCAGATAAAGTAATATGAAGTACACTATGTGATCAAAAGTATCCGGGCACCCCCAAAAACATACGTTTTTCATATTAGCTGCATTGTGCTGCCACCTACTGCCAGGTACTCCATATCACCGATCTCAGTAGTCATTAGACACCTTGAGAGAGCAGAATCGAGCGCTCCGAGGAACTCCCGGACTTCGAATGTGGTCACGTGACTGGGTGTCACTTGTGTCATACGTCTGTACACGAGATCTCCACACTTCTAAATATCCCTCGGTCCATTGTTTTCGATGTCATAGTGAAGTGTAAATGTGAAGGGACGCCCGCATCTCGTGGTCGTGCGGTAGCGTTCTCGCTTCCCACGCCCGGGTTGCCGGGTTCGATTCCCGGCGGGGTCAGGGATTTTCTCTGCCTCGTGATGGCTGGGTGTTGTGTGCTGTCCTTAGGTTAGTTAGGTTTAAGTAGTTCTAAGTTCTAGGGGACTGATGACCATAGATGTTAAGTCCCATAGTGCTCAGAGCCATTTGAACCATTTTGTGAAGGGACACGTACAGCACAAAAGGGTACAGGCCTACCTCATTTGTTGACTGACAGATTCAAATGGTGCAAATGACTCTGAGCACTATGGGACTTAACTTCCGAGGTCATCAGTCCCCTAGAACTTAGAACTACTTAAACCTAACTAACCTAAGGACATCACACACACCCATGCCCGAAGCAGGATTCGAACCTGCGACCGTAGCAGTCGGGCGGTTCCAGACTGCAGCGCCTACAACAGCTCGGCCACCCCGGCCGGCGACTTACAGAGACCGCCGACATTTGAAGAGGGTCGTAATGTGTAATGGGCAGACGTCTATCCACACCGTCACACAGGAACTCCAAACTGCATCAGGATCCACTGCATGTACTGTGACAGTTAGGCGGGAGGTGGGAAAACTTGGATTTCGTGGTCGAGCGGCTGCGCATAAGCCATACGAGCCGGTAAATGCCAAACGATGCCTCGCTTGGTGTAACGAGCGTAAACATTGGACGATTGAACAGTAGAAAAATGTTGTGTGGAGTCACGAATCACGGTACACAATGTGGTGATCCGATTGCACGGTGTGGGTATGGCGAATGCCTGGTAAACGTCATCTGCCAGCGTGGGGTAGGGCCAGCACTAAAATTCGGGGGCGGTGGTGTTATGGTGTGATCGTGTTTTTAATGGAGGGGGCTTGCACCCCTTGTTGTTTTGCGAGGCACTACCACAGCACAGGCATACATTGATGTTCTAAGCACCTTCTTGCTTCCCACTGTTGGAGAGCAATTCGGGGATGGCGATTGTATCGTTGAACACGGTCGAGCACCTGTTCATAATGCACGGCCTGTGGCGCAGTGGTTACACGATAATAACATCCTTGTAATGGACTGGCCTGCACAGAGTCCTGACCTGAATCCTATAGAACACCTTTGGGGTGTTTTGGAACGCTGACTTCGTGGCAGGCCTCACCGACTGATATCGATACCTCTCCTCAGTGTAGCACTCCGTGAAGGATGTGTTGTCATTCCCCAAGAAACCTTCCAGCACTTGACTGAAGGTATGCCTTTGAGAGTGGAAGCTGTCATCAAGCGTCACCGATGGAGCGCGCCACGAACTTTCAAGTCATTTTCAGCCAGGTGTCCGGATACTTTTGATCACATAAGAACCATCTTGGACATTTGCTTTAAACGATTCGTGGAAGCTACGAGAAACGTAAGTCTGTACGGCAGGATTGTGATACGCCGTTCTCCCGAATGCGAGTAACAGGCTTATCAATGCGCCACCTCGCTCTGACGTGTTAGAAGGGTTAGTGCAGGAAATTCGGCTACATTATGGAAGCTATTTCAAAATTACTCCGCGAACAGACTCGTTGCAGTTTGTATTCCGCGACAGACGACGCTACACGAGAGAGTCGCCGTGGAATCCCCTGTGACGTCACTGGCATGCCATCAGGTACGCTGTTAGTACGGCGGGCACGGCTTGCTGCCTGTTTTCCCCACACCAGCTTCCGCTCGGGGACACCTGCCAGCGCTACTGGAGCGGCGTCGCCGGAGCTTTTTGACATGCGTGTGCGTTGTCGAGGTTTGACTTACGGCTGTCTCAAATCTGAGGTCTTCCTTTGGAAGAATTTCTAGTATACAGGGTGAGTCACCTAACATTATCGCTGGATATATTTCGTAAACCACATCAAATACTGACGAATCGATTCCACAGACCGAACGTGAGGAGAGGGGCTAGTGTAATTGGTTAATACAAACCATAAAAAAATGCACGGAAGTATGTTTTTTAACACAAACCTACGTTTTTTAAAATGGAACCCCGTTAGTTTTGTTAGCACATCTGAACATATAAACAAATACGTAATCAGTGCCCTTTGTTGCATTGTAAAATGTTAATTACATCCGGAGATATTGTAACCTAAAGTTGACGCTTGAGTACCACTCCTCCGCTGTTCGATCGTGTGTATCGGAGAGCACCGAATTACGTAGGGATCCAAAGGGAACGGTGATGGACCTTAGGTACAGAAGAGACTGGAACAGCACATTACGTTCACATTCTAACACCTTTTTATTGGTCTTTTTCACTGACGCACATGTGCATTACCATGAGGGGTGAGGTACACATACACACGTAGTTTCCGTTTTCAATTACGGAGTGGAATAGAGTGCGTCCCGATATGTCAGGCCTATAGATGTTCAATGTGGTGGCCATCATTTGCTGCACACAATTGCAATCTCTGGCGTAATGAATGTCGTACACGCCGCAGTACATCTGGTGTAATGTCACCGCAGGCTGCCACAATACGTTGTTTCATATCCTCTGGGGTTGTAGGCACATCACGGTACACATTCTCCTTAAACGTACCCCACAGAAAGAAGTCCAGAGGTGTAAGATCAGGAGAACGGGCTGGCCAATTTATGCGTCCTCCACGCCCTATGAAACGCCCGTCGAACGTGTACCTCACCCCTCATGGTAATGTACATGTGCGTCAGTGAAAAAGACCAATAAAAAGGTGTTAGCATGTGGACGTAATGTGCTGTTCCAGTCTCTTCTGTACTTAAGGTCTATCACCGTTCCCTTTGGATCCCTACGTAATTCGGTGCTCTCCGATACACACGATCGAACAGCGGAGGAGTGGAACTCAAGCGTCAACTTTAGGTTACAATATCTCTGGATGTAATTAACATTTTACAATGCCACAAAGGGCACTGATTACGTATTTGTTTATATGTTCAGATGTGCTAACAAAACTAACGGGGTTCCATTTTTAAAAAACGTAGGTTTGTGTTAAAAAACATACTTCCGTGCATTTTTTTATGGTTTGTATTAAACAATTACACTAGCCCCTCTCCTCACGTTTGGTCTGTGGAATCGGTTCGTCAGTATTTGATGTGGTTTACGAAATATATCCAGCGGTAACGTTAGGTGACTCACCCTGTATATCCTGACACTGCAATTTCATGAACTCCTGCAAGGCGTACGCTATGGAGAAGAAATATTAAGGATTTCTGGCGGTCCCCAAGGTAGTGTTATAGGCCCTTTGCTGTTCCTTATCTATATTAACGATTTGGGAGACAATCTGAGCAGCTGTCATAGGTTGTTTGCAAGTAAAGAAGATAAAAAAAGCTGCAAAACGCTTTAGAAAAGATATCTGAATGGTGCGAAAATTGGCAGTTGAACCTAAATAACGATAATGTGAAGTAATCCACATGAGTGCTAAAAGGAATCCGTTAAACTTCGGTTACACGATAAATCAGTCAAATATAACGGCCGTAAATTCAACTAAATACCTAGGAATTACAATTACGAACAACTTAAATTGGAAGGAACACATAGAAGAAGTTGTGGGGAAGGCTAACCAAAGACTGCGTTTTATTGGCAGGACACTTGGAAAATGTTACAGCTCTACTAATGAAACTGGCTACACTATGCTTGTCCGTCCTCTTTTAGAATACTGCTGCGCGGCGTGAGATCCTTACCAGAGATGAGTGACGGAGTACATTGAAAACGTTCAAGGAAGGGCAGCACGTTTTGTATTATCGGGAAATATGGGAGAAAGTGTCTCAGAAATGATACAAGATTTGGGCTGGATATCATTAAAACAAAGGTGTTTTCCGTTGCGATGGAATCTTCTCACGAAATTCCAATCACTAACTTTCTCCACCGACTGCGAAAATTTTTTTTTTTTGACGCCGACCTACGGAGGGAGAAACGATCACCACGATAAAATAAGGGAAATCCGACCTCTTACGGAATGATATATGTGTTCGTTCTTTCCACGCGCTACACCAGATTGGAATAATAGAGAATCGTGAAGGTGGTTCAATGACCCTGTGCCAGGCACTTAAATGTGATCTGCATAGTATCTATGTAGATGTAGATGTAAAAGGACAAAATATCTTTCAAGCGAACGTTAACTAACTGGTCTATTTAGCTTATAATGATGAGGACTTCACTCGCCACAAAGTCTAGTTATCTTGACAAGCTCATTAGAAGCACTTTTCCGCAGCCTCTCCAATGCTTTCTCAACAGTTTCAATAAGATGATATCTGCCACATACCAGTTGTTCCTCCAGTGCTGTCAACATAGACTGGGTACTGGAAGGAGTCGTAGACATACAGTATCTTTCTTATCCTTACCAGTTAGAAAAAAGGAAGAGGCACTCATGAATACTATCCCTTCATGACTTTACTCGGGCTACACAGCTAAATGTCTGAAAAAATATATATGCTTCATTAACATTGACTTTTATAGAAAAATTAAATAATTTACTTCTACTAAAAAAATTCAAGAATATTTTACATGCTGCAATGGTTTCAGGAATGTTGTCCCATGATTGCTAAGTTAAACAAAGATGTCAAGAAATAGACAATGTTTTTAATTCATGTAAAACATAATTTTATCCAGTATGCTGCAAATTTTATACCCTAAGAGTCTCTTTTATCCATTTAAGGCAGTCCAGTTGCTTGTCTCAATTTAAAATACTTAAGTACCTAATTTTATTCCACTTAAAATCTCTCTTAATAGGAAACATAGTGTAAATGTAGTTAACACTGTATGAAATAGCCGTTCGAAATTACAGGTTTTCGGGTAATAAATATGGTTTTAGGATTGTTTCACCAGTGTAGACTTCCCATTGAACATTTGTCGAAAAAATTACCTGTGAATCGCAATACAACAAAGGTTAAGAATAAGTACGGTAGTGGTTAAGAGCTCTGCCTCTTGTATTGACTTCTCTGCTGCCCGAGTTAACTGAGTAGTGCTTATCTGACTGTACAAGAATTTAGGACTAACGCTACCAAAGTCATTCGGACATGCTGTTAACATTATGAACATAAAAGCTAAATTATTTAACTCCACGCTACTTTAGCCTCACGTGACACTTACGTAAAGATTCCCACGCCTGTTCCAACAAAAAATTTCCAGGCCTCTGGCATCATTATCATACTGTAGAACTTACCAGTCACATTTCGACAACTGTCGTAAGTACTCTTCATTAGGACGATACACTTTCTAATACCTCTCACTGAAGTTCCATCACACTCCTACAGCCATTTTACGAGAATGTTGCACATGTCTGTTGACTGGCTGGTGGGAATTTATAGGAGGAAATGTACGTTCTTTATTCATTGTAACTCGTATTTGAGTTGTCATTGACAGGTATTATACAATGAAGGAAGAGCCTCTGACGTCACGTGATGGTGCTCCTTCGGTGGTCGGTGGAGGCTAAATCGCAGTTCGCTTCGTGCCTTCGGCCGTTACACAGCTCATTTCAAATATTATTTCGAAACTGATAAAAAGAAAAAAAAGTCAATATAGTCCAAATTTGCATAATGCGGTGCGTTGGGAAATATTTGTGAGTTCAACTGCAGCAAATTTTTCCGTAGTAGCAGTCAATTTGTATTCTGTGTAACAACATTGTTCACGTCTGCTTTAATCCGCGACAGTAAAACCCTCATTTTGTAAATACCAACAAACAGTAGGTATTTATTTACCCGGCGATGAAACTTTATTTTCCCTCTAAACTACTTATTTCACTGCAGTTTTGTCTCTGGGGAATAATGGTGATTCTACGTAAAATCCAAAGTGATAGGGCATATAACAGGGACAGGAAATAGTCTGAAGTTGTTCCAAGTGCCTTATCAGAAAATTACCTTGAGCGGTTACTCAGAAAACCCAGTCGTGGAGATAATATCTTAGACCTGCCGATGACTAACAGAGCCAAACTTTTCCACCCAGGACAGGGAATCAGTGATCATAACGCCGTTACAGAATCACTGAATACGGTTGTAAATAGGAATAACAAGAGCGGCAGGAATCAGAGTACAGATTATCTGATAGGTCAACATCAAAATTTTACCTCCAGCATTGTTGAGTATCATTTGACAAAGTTCAAGATAATTGTATGATATATGTTAGACAGATATGTATCGAGCAAAGTAGGGAGGGGCGGTAAAGACCTGCGGTCGTCGACAATCGTGTCAGAGAAACCTGCTACAAAATCGACGAGAGCTTTACTGCAAATTTAAAAGGAGCGAAATCCTCACAGATAAAAACTCAACGAAGACCAAGTTAGCGTAAGGAGGGCTATGCGTCAAGAGTTCAACGACAAATTGACAGATATCAGAATAAGTGACCATGGGGCAGAGAGGTCACTGAACTGTGACGGGATTCCAGTTGGATTATATACAGAGCTTGCCCACCTTCCAGCAGCAGTGCACCGTCGGTCTCTGGAGGAACGAACTGTTCCGGACGGCTGGAAAAAAGCACAGTTCATTCCCGTTTACAAGAAGGGTCGTCGAAGAGAGGCACAGAACTATAACCTGTATCTCTGACGTCAGTGGGTTGTAGACGTTTGGAACACGTTTTATGTTCGCGTATTATGACATTTCTGGAGAGCAAAAACTTTCCCTGTTGGACAGAGCATGGGTTCCGAAAATAACTAGCGTATCGAAACAGGCACACAGGTAGGAGCTACACGTGTTCATTGACTTCCGGAAAGCGTGTGATACAGTTCAGCATTGCCACCTAGTGAACGAAATACGAGTGTACGGAATATCAGGACAGCTGTGTGACTGGAGTGAACAGTTACCAACAAACAGAGCATAACACGCCATTTTCAATACAGAGAAATCTCCAGACGTAAAAGTAACTTCGTGCGTACCCAAAGGGAGTGTTACAGGACCATTACTTTTCACACCATATATCTACATATGTAGCGAAAAGTAATGGTCCTATAACACTCCCTTTGGTTACACCAGAATTTATTTTATATATATATATCGGTTACTACAGCTACAATGGCAGGTTATCAAGATTTAAGTGAGATTGAACGTGGTGTTACAGTCGGCGCACGTACGACGGGACACAGCATCTCCGAGGTAGCGAGGAAATGGAGATTTTGTACACCGAAGAAGCAATAATGGAAATAAAGAAAGGCTCAAGAGTGAGATTAAAATTGAGAGTGAAAGGATATGGATGATAAGATTCACAGGTGACACTGCAGTCCTCAGCGAAGGTGAAGAAGAATTGGGGGATATGTTGAGAGGAATGAACAGTCTAATGAATAGACAAAATGAATTGAGAGTAAACAGAGGAAGGGCAAAAGTTTTGTGAAGTAGCAGAAATGTGAACGTCGAGGGGTTTAACATCAAAATTTGTGATCACGAAATAGACCAAGTTAATGAGTTCTGATACCCTAGAAGCAAAATAACCCATGACGTACGACGCAAGGAGGACATAAAAAGTAGACTAGAACGTGTAAACGGGGTATTTGTGTCCAAAAGAAGTCTTCTAGTATCAAACATAGGCCTTAATTTGAAGAAGAAATTTCTGAGACCATACGTCTGGAGCACAGTATTGTATTGTCGTGAAACATGGACTGTGGGAAAGCCGGACAGAAGAATTAAATGCTAACATTCATCAGTTGGTGTTCTTGATCGCGGCTAACTACTACGAAGAAGGTCACCAATGTTTTGTGGCTGGCTATGACAGCTGAGTAATGACAAAAAATGGCTCTGAGCACTATGGGACTCAACTGCTGTTGTCATAAGTCCCCTAGAACTTAGAAATACTTAAACCTAACTTACCTAAGGACAGCACACAACAGCCAGCCATCACGAGGCAGAGAAAATCCCTGACCCCGCCGGGAATCGAACCCGGGAACCCGGGCGTGGGAAGCGAGAACGCTACCGCACGACCACGAGATGCGGGCGAGTAATGACAGGTAGCTTTCTGCGATGACGACGTTTCTTGCCATAATTAGTCAATTCACGCATGATATAAGTTTGAAATGACCCGTTGAGGAATGCTGATAGACTGAAAAACTTATACAAACCGCAATGTCTTGTGTATGGGAGACAAAGTACGCTCTGCTGAAATACACTAATAATGCAGGGTTAACTTCACTATCATTACAGGGATGACGTCTTCGTGTGGTCAAAGTATGTTCTGAAATATATTTCTCATCAAATAAACACAAACTAAGCAATACTGTGGTCTATACCATTGTATAACTACGCATTAATTCAGTCAATGAAGTTCTTCTGGGTAGTGACCGCACAGTCATATGTAAAATTCTCCTACGGTTCGGCCGCTGTTGTAAATGGCCTTCCTCAGGATATTTTTGATAACAGCAAAAACACCCTGAGGAAGGCGATTTGCAACAGCGGCTGAAACGTCGTAGAATTTCATACATTAACGATGCAGTCACATACTAAGAAAATTTTATTGACTGTTGTAAAGGCCGCAGAAGCCCCGCTTGCCCAAGCATTGATTTTTTGGGAAAATATTCAACATGCAGACACATTATCTAGGAAGAAAGCGAGTACAGTTAAGGCTGAAATGTCCACTAGGCTGCAACGAGGATTACGAATCTGCAGTGTCCTCTGCACACTGAGCTGTGATGTCGAAACTGCAATTGCAGCGTAATTACACAGACATTAGTTGCCTGCTAGCGGACGGAAGCGGCGAGACTTGAATAAGGCGGAGAACCGTTTGTCCCGCCAACAATAGGACGACAGCTTTAGAGCTGGACTTATTCACCGTGTGTTGCGACACATACAGCTTTGCGTAAGGATTTTCTGCATGACAACTGCTCTTTACGCGGTATAACCCTTTGTTCCAGACAATTTCAAGGTGGGTAAAAACGTATGTCTGAAACACGGCTTCTTGTCTTCAAATGCTACTATCGATGGCTGTAAACCAGAACCATTTACAGCTGTTTTGCACGAGAAAAACAAATCAAAATGTAGGTTTATTGTAATAATCGCAGTAACTGATTTCTGCCAATAACTATTTCATATACACTCCTGGAAATGGAAAAAAGAACACATTGACACCGGTGTGTCAGACCCACCATACTTGCTCCGGACACTGCGAGAGGGCTGTACAAGCAATGATCACACGCACGGCACAGCGGACACACCAGGAACCGCGGTGTTGGCCATCGAATGGCGCTAGTTGCGCAGCATTTGTGCACCGCCGCCGTCAGTGTCAGCCAGTTTGCCGTGGCATACGGAGCTCCATCGCAGTCTTTAACACTGGTAGCATGCCGCGACAGCGTGGACGTGAACCGTATGTGCAGTTGACGGACTTTGAGCGAGGGCGTATAGTGGGCATGCGGGAGGCCGGGTGGACGTACCGCCGAATTGCTCAACACGTGGGGCGTGAGGTCTCCACAGTACATCGATGTTGTCGCCAGTGGTCGGCGGAAGGTGCACGTGGCCGTCGACCTGGGACCGGACCGCAGCGACGCACGGATGCACGCCAAGACCGTAGGATCCTACGCAGTGCCGTAGGGGACCGCACCGCCACTTCCCAGCAAATTAGGGACACTGTTGCTCCTGGGGTATCGGCGAGGACCATTCGCAACCGTCTCCATGAAGCTGGGCTACGGTCCCGCACACCGTTAGGCCGTCTTCCGCTCACGCCCCAACATCGTGCAGCCCGCCTCCAGTGGTGTCGCGACAGGCGTGAATGGAGGGACGAATGGAGACGTGTCGTCTTCAGCGATGAGAGTCGCTTCTGCCTTGGTGCCAATGATGGTCGTATGCGTGTTTGGCGCCGTGCAGGTGAGCGCCACAATCAGGACTGCGTACGACCGAGGCACACAGGGCCAACACCCGGCATCATGGTGTGGGGAGCGATCTCCTACACTGGCCGTACACCACTGGTGATCGTCGAGGGGACACTGAATAGTGCACGGTACATCCAAACCGTCATCGAACCCATCGTTCTACCATTCCTAGACCGGCAAGGGAACTTGCTGTTCCAACAGGACAATGCACGTCCGCATGTATCCCGTGCCACCCAACGTGCTCTAGAAGCTGTAAGTCAACTACCCTGGCCAGCAAGATCTCCGGATCTGTCCCCCATTGAGCATGTTTGGGACTGGATGAAGCGTCGTCTCACGCGGTCTGCACGTCCAGCACGAACGCTGGTCCAACTGAGGCGCCAGGTGGAAATGGCATGGCAAGCCGTTCCACAGGACTACATCCAGCATCTCTACGATCGTCTCCATGGGAGAATAGCAGCCTGCATTGCTGCGAAAGGTGGATATACACTGTACTAGTGCCGACATTGTGCATGCTCTGTTGCCTGTGTCTATGTGCCTGTGGTTCTGTCAGTGTGATCATGTGATGTATCTGACCCCGGGAATGTGTCAATAAAGTTTCCCCTTCCTGGTACAATGAATTCACGGTGTTCTTATTTCAACTTCCAGGAGTGTATAATAGACAGTACTGCGTATAACTGCACCTGATAATTGAATTGTAATGTAAGAGTTTTGCACATCAATTACTAATTTGTAACACACTCTCTGTTTTGCAGTGATACTTCCGTTATCAGCTGGAAAATTAACTCCAAAATGTTGTGTTTAGTGAAGCACATACATTACTTTGCAGCAGCACAGCCATTCGTCACACAGAGAGAAGTGCACAATTTATCTAGCCCGCCCGGCTAGCCGCGCTGTCTAACGCGCTGCTTCCCGAGCAGGAAGGCGTGCCGGCCCCGGGCACGAATCCGCCCAGCGGATTATTAGTGTCGAGGTCCGGTGTGCCGGCCAGCCTGTGGATCGTTTTCCATCTGCCTCGGCGAATGCGGGTTGGTTCCCCTTATTCAGCCTCAGTTGCACTATGTCGGCGATTGCTCCGCAAACACTGTCTCCACGTACGTGTACACCGTAATTATTCTACCACGTGAACATTTGGGGTTACACTCGTCTGGTTGAGTCGTTACCGGGGGGGGGGGGGGGGGGGGGTCTGCTCTGGCCTGTTCTAGGGTTGTGAACCGCTGAGGGCTACGACGGAAGCCTCTCCATCGTTTATAGCTCCCCGGTTTAATACACAACACACACACACACACACACACACACACACACGCTCATCTAGGAATTTAGCCAAAAAGTCAATAAAAATGTTAAAACTGGTCATATGTTTTGTGAAGTAATTTGGCGAACAGTAAGGAATAAAGCAGATTAGAGAAACATTTGACGCACCTTTGAATGATTTATGTACAGCGGCTCTGATGCTATGATTTATATACAGCGGCTCTGATGTTCATACGTAAGTAACGTAAGGAGATCGCCGAATGAAATTACACCAGACATATATGATCTAGTACTCTTTAAATTCTAAGACTCTGAGTTAAACATTGAACTTTAAGTTCTCAATCGGCATTTCATTTGCTGTGCATGGTTCGACCCTCATTCAAAAGCGCATGAAATATTCTCAAATCTATTTTATTTCTTACTTTTATACATCTCATTTTAAAAGAGATTTCATTGTTCTATTTCCAAATTTTTTTATCTTCAAGTTTTATTCAGAAAGCATGAAACATAATTCAATTAAATTTCGATCTGTATTCTATTATTATTAAGACTATATATGCATAAAAAGAAAGCAGAGAAGTTTGAATTTATGCTGTCGTCTGATTTCATTTACATAGCTGGCAGCGGCTTTTCGTGAAATACTGCGGTTTCCCCTTGAATCATTATGTATTCTTTTTTTACTCTCATTACTTTTAGGCAATTATTTAAAAAAATAGATCACACGCTTGTCAATTTGAATACTCATTTGTCCATTTCCCTTTCTTCGTTTGACTATGAAAATGCGGAAAAAATCTATTGTTTACTTTCTAGGGAGTCTTTTTTTCGTTCCACTCAAACTTTGTCCAATTAAAAATATACCAATCGCGAACATTCCGTCTCTAGGTACGACCCCCAGAAAATCGCCATCATCTTCAAACCACTTGACATGGGAGCTGCATTTCAAAAGCCAACATTTTTTGTGGCACAGATTTCCAACGATTTGAAAACAATCTTGAAAAATTTTTAAACTCTAGACAACATAAAATTACATGCAGTGTCCATACATTGTCTAGGATACAAAAAGTAGATAAGGGTCTTCCCATACAACACAGAACACAAATCTACTGTACCTTCCTAGACAAAACAATGAGACCTAATGGCATGGGGATAAACACCGGTCTTTAGATTTTGTTCTAGAATTTTCATTATCTGAGAGTATGTAATACAACATTCGACTTGATGCGTTAGACAAGAAAATAAAATAAGTAGGTAAATCTCTACTGAAAGAACATTGTTCCAAGGAAAAATGCAATTAAAATTGCTCGAGAAAGGATACTTGCTTCAGAAAGGGTATATTATCAACGAACGAAAACATACCAAGGAAATACAAAGGTTAAGATAAGGATCTTATCTCAAAATCCATGTAAATAATCGTTTTTAGACATTGGTAGGTACGTCAAATGAAAAAAAAAATGTTTTCTGAAAACGTTTGTTTCTGTTTTTTCTGTTTATTATTATTATTATTATTATTATTATTTGGCAACTGACTTCTGCTCCTCACTTGCGATGCGACACAAAATGTGAAAAAAGTGTTGCAAGAAACTGAAAGGGTCAATGCCAGTTACTACTACTACTACTACTACTACTACCACTACTGTACTACTACTACTACTACTAATAATAATAATAACAATAATAATATCAGACGTAGGGATTACAGTAACGTATGTTCTGTTCCCATTGTGCTATTTACATTTCTCATAATACGATGTTCCTATGAAATGTAAGTAATGCCGCGCCAACAGGAAGGTGGTAGCAGTACAAAAAATCTGAAATCTGGAAAAGAAGGCAAATGGTTCGGAGAAGAACGTGGAATTACAGGTTACTTTTACAAGAAAAACAGAAAATAATAGTTCTACTCGTACACATGTTTGACGGGCTGTTTCCGTAAGTGTTTGAAATATGAATAAAAGACAATGTAACCAGTTGCTGAAGTTTAAGCTTTGTTTTAATTACTACGCGTTTTGGATGCTTTTCTCCATCAATAGGTGGTAGTTTCGGTGTTTAGATTAGGTTCATTGCTCCTGGGGACCCAGTGATCTCTATATATCAAGAATGTTTTAAGTTTATCAGCACTTTTCTCGAAGATGCATCTGAGCTTAACATATTCACTGTTTACTGTGGTGTCACCGCCAGACACCACACTTGCTAGGTGGTAGCTTTTAAATCGGCCGCGGTCCGCTAGTATACGACGGACCCGCGGGTCGCCACTGTCAGTAATTACAGACCGAGCGCCGCCACACGGCAGGTCTAGAGAGACGTACTAGCACTCGCCCCAGTTGTACAGCCGACTTTGCAAGGAACGGTTCACTTACAACTACGCTCTCATTTGCCGAGACGATAGTTAGCATAGCCTTCAGCTACATTTGCTACGACCTAGCAAGGCGCCGTATTCAATCTATATTGAGATTCTATTAATTTATCATGAAGAGCGATGTTCTACAAATGTGGATTAAAGTTAAGTATTCCAGAAGCTACGTACTTTTCTTTATAGCATTCATTACGTATCCTGTTTCAGACCTCACGCCAGCCTGCGTGAGTTTAAGCGCGTGCCTTTCGGCTTCCTCCCATTGTGTCTAGGCTGTCTTGTCTAGACACAACATTTACAGATTTTACTAGAGATGTTACAAGCATTTAGCGTCTCCTGGTTTACAGGTGTGTTGGATGTTTCTTCTTCATACGATGTGCAGAGATTTTAATAAACTTACAAATCAATGGATATCGTTTTTTCCTCTTTTCTACATAACTTCTACATAAATGAAAAATGTATCTACTTTATTTGCGAAATATGTCCTCGATTATTATTATTTTATCCATTAAAAATTGTCGGTGGTCGTGGCTGGTATCACAATAGAAAAGTTTTGTCACAGATAACCCATTACGTTACTTATTTAATAAAAAATAAAAACTAGAATTACTTTTCTTGAATTCTGATTTTTATTACGTCATCTACCATACTCATTAAATGCAAAATTATTGTACAATACTATATTTAGTTTTAAATAAAAATAGAGTATATTTTAATATTTTTTGAATTGTATGGACGGTATATTTGAAAATAAACGGAACGTAGTTACTCTTTAGGGAGAAATATGTGCAAATTATATACAAATTTGTAAGAACAATGTGTGTGTGTGTGTGTGTGTGAGCTAGAGAAAGAGAGAGAACAATATCAGCTGATGTATGACGTTGTAACAATTTTTGCATATCCTAAGAGGAAAAGCAAAAACATACACCATCTCTGCAATCCAGGAGGCGCTAAATACCTGTAACATATCTAGTAAAATTTAAAAAACATTCATTGTGTTAAGCTGAAATGCGCAGCTCTCAAGGAAAGTATACGATGGAAGAAGATCAAGGCAGAACCTTTACAAAATATTTCTTCTTGCTAATCCACTAAAAGCATTCTGCAATCAAAGCTACAATACAGTGTACATATTTCGACATTCTTGATTTCCAGAAGGAATCCTCTCGAGCTTCACACAGTAACTGTTACCTGAAGATGGAGTAAGAATCCGAAGTGCTTCGTTGAAAATATTGATTATGTTTTTGTTATTTATGCTAGAAATAGATGTGTACGGGGAATGAGGGACACTGTAGACAATACGACAAAGATACTGGTTTGCTGTTGGCTAGGAGGAAGGCAGCTGGTACATGCCAACAGAGAAGCTATGCCAGTAATAACAGCAGAATATTTAATTTTCTGAATGCGGTCTGTTTTTGGATCAGGCGAAGGTTACCGAGCAGTTTGTTCCACAGATGCGTGACTGAATGAAGGAGGAGAAAGGTTTAGTCATGCAGAGGTAAGATGCTGGAGGCATCAGTTTTTGTAGTTGTACTTATATGTGGGGAGAAATATTAAGAGGAGAGTGATTAAGAAACCAATCAAGTTTTAGTAAGTCATATCGCTCTCTCCTGTATAATGACAGAAGTTTAGGAACTCGATTAATTGCGCCACTTCGTTTATCGTGACTGTGTACTGAACAGACCTTTGCGAAAGCGTGCTTCACCTGAGACACGCAAGTGTTGCACAGAATGCGGCGCGTGGGCGCCGGTGGAAAGTCGATGTAGTTAGGTCGCCCGGTTAACAGCTCTGGTGTTGTATAAAGACTGCCAAAGCTGGAGCACGGTTCGAGATAGACTGTGCAACGTCCCCGCGCGGGAATGTCCACAGCAGTACTGCTTCACCATGATCAATTTAGGTATGACGATTTTGAAGGCAGAATTGATGAGTCTCATAAAATTAGCGGGAGATTTTGTTAAGTGCCGGCTCTGTAGGAAATGTGGTTCTTGTAACATACCTTTTTCCCTGTCTGATTTCGTGTGTCTATAGAACAAGGCAGGTAAGACAGGCAATCCAAAATTCATCCAGAATGAGTGAATACACTGTCTAACAACAAGGTGAATCTCCCAGAAGATATGATTAGGCTATCAGTATAATTTCGTGCACGTACACATCATCAGTGGGTACGTGAAAAAGTAGAGTTGCAATATTTGTGCCGTAGGGAGGCCATCAGAGTGTAAGGTATATAAGGGATGTGAACAGTGTCAGACATTGAGTGATGGTGGTTATGGACACGGAGTGTAAAATCACGGTTGTCAACATCTGACAGAGTTTGAAAGAGGCCTCTCCTGGTTCTCCATTTGGCCAGCCGATTGAATCATGCAATATCCACATTTGTGGGGGCATTAGGCGCGGTGTTGGACTGGTCGTGAAGGAGACACATTCTCTTCATCAAGGTTCAGGTCGAACAAGTCTTGCAGCGACAAGGAAAGGTCGCCGTACCCTGCACCAAGCTCATTGTGACCCATTCACATCTCCGCCTATCATCTGACAACAAATAATGGCCAGCTGAAGTGGCCGCGCGGTTCTGTCGCTGCAGTCTGGAACCGCGAGACCGCTACGGTCGCAGGTTCGAATCCTGCCTCGGGCATGGATGTGTGTGATGTTCTTAGGTTAGTTAGGTTTAACTAGTTCTAAGTCCTAGGGGACTAATGACCTCAGCAGTTGAGTCCCATAGTGCTCAGAGCCATTTGAACCATTTGAACAAATAATGGACACTCGCATAATTGGTAGCAGACTATAGCTCGCGCCACGTAAGACGACGCTTCCGCGTATACAGGCGGAGCAGCGAAGGGATGAGAACTACACATGCGCGGAAGCAGAGAGCAGGCAAACAAAGTCCACGTTGGCAAACTGCATTGCTGTGGACAACAATCAGGCTCATTTGCCTACGGTACATCATATTATACGTTGAAACCTATGAGGGGAATAGTAAATATTGAAACCAATTTCGATCAGTCGTCATGAGAGAAATATTAAGTCACATCTTGACGACGTTGCGTCCACTGCTCTACAGATTTACTCTGTGTGACATCGGGAGGCGAGAACAGCTGACACAGCTTTTTGAAGACTGAAGTACAACGTTTCTCACCACGAAAATTGTCTAACGACAAGATCATTGAAACTGCTTGCAATAATAATCATACACTCCTGGAAATTGATATACGAACACCGTGAATTCATTGTCCCAGGAAGGGGAAACTTTATTGACACATTCCTGGGGTCAGATACATCACATGATCACACTGACAGAACCACAGGCACATAGACACAGGCAACAGAGCATGCACAATGTCGGCACTAGTACAGTGTATATCCACCTTTCGCAGCAATGCAGGCTGCTATTCTCCCATGGAGACGATCGTAGAGATGCTGGATGTAGTCCTGTGGAACGGCTTGCCATGCCATTTCCACCTGGCGCCTCAGTTGGACCAGCGTTCGTGCTGGACGTGCAGACCGCGTGAGACGACGCTTCACCCAGTCCCAAACATGCTCAATGGGGGACAGATCCGGAGATCTTGCTGGCCAGGGTAGTTGACTTACAGCTTCTAGAGCACGTTGGGTGGCACGGGATACATGCGGACGTGCATTGTCCTGTTGGAACAGCAAGTTCCCTTGCCGGTCTAGGAATGGTAGAACGATGGGTTCGATGACGGTTTGGATGTACCGTGCACTATTCAGTGTCCCCTCGACGATCACCAGTGGTGTACGGCCAGTGTAGGAGATCGCTCCCCACACCATGATGCCGGGTGTTGGCCCTGTGTGCCTCGGTCGTATGCAGTCCTGATTGTGGCGCTCACTTGCACGGCGCCAAACACGCATACGACCATCATTGGCACCAAGGCAGAAGCGACTCTCATCGCTGAAGACGACACGTCTCCATTCGTCCCTCCATTCACGCCTGTCGCGACACCACTGGAGGCGGGCTGCACGATGTTGGGGCGTGAGCGGAAGACGGCCTAACGGTGTGCGGGACCGTAGCCCAGCTTCATGGAGACGGTTGCGAATGGTCCTCGCCGATACCCCAGGAGCAACAGTGTGCCTAATTTGCTGGGAAGTGGCGGTGCGGTCCCCTACGGCACTGCGTAGGATCCTACGGTCTTGGCGTGCATCCGTGCGTCGCTGCGGTCCGGTCCCAGGTTGACGGGCACGTGCACCTTCCGCCGACCACTGGCGACAACATCAATGTACTGTGGAGACCTCACGCCCCACGTGTTGAGCAATTCGGCGGTACGTCCACCCGGCCTCCCGCATGCCCACTATACGCCCTCGCTCAAAGTCCGTCAACTGCACATACGGTTCACGTCCACGCTGTCGCGGCATGCTACCAGTGTTAAAGACTGCGATGGAGCTCCGTATGCCACGGCAAACTGGCTGACACTGACGGCGGCGGTGCACAAATGCTGCGCAGCTAGCGCCATTCGACGGCCAACACCGCGGTTCCTGGTGTGTCCGCTGTGCCGTGCGTGTGATCATTGCTTGTACAGCCCTCTCGCAGTGTCCGGAGCAAGTATGGTGGGTCTGACACACCGGTGTCAATGTGTTCTTTTTTCCATTTCCAGGAGTGTATATTGCGTTTTGAACTGTATTAAAAGTAAAAATTTTAATACACTACAAAATTAACTTCAAGCACAAACCGAAATCATTGTATTTGCTTGACGTCTGCTTCTATTCAACAGAATTTTTAAAAATGTGTATAAGGTGTGTGTGTTGATGTGTTTGACTGTAGATAAATGTAATCACTGTGCATAACAAAGAATTAGTGGTAGAAAAATTAATGAAAAGACCATTGTAAAAATGGTCAGTAAGTTGTCATATTTTTCGCGGTTAACATGCATTATGAGTGTAAACTATCTCGTTCGACATTACAGGGAGAGACCGCATTTATAATCCGTTGAACAAGCAAACAATTAACCGTCAGCTGCGAATAACTCCAGGGAATGACGACCGATAACATCGAAAACGACCGATATCTCGATAAGTAACAGTTACTTTCATTTTAGTGCCTTATCCAATTCGTGTCTTGAAAATGACAGGGGTTTACATGTGGAAACGTCGGACTTTTGACGAATTTATCCAGCTGCATTCTCGCGTGTTATTGGGGCATACAACATGGTGTTTGTGCTTAATATTTTTATTTTTGAGCCAGGAAAAAAGTCCGCTGTTCTGGTGTTTATACTTGGTGTTTTCCCTGCAACAGTTGAATTATATGTGGCAATGATCGACTTTGAAGCAATGTATGACAAGAATTGTGAATCACGTCACGAAAATGACAGCATTCATTTCCGAATGGTAGTCACTGCTGTTTTCCTTACACGTAAATACAAGTTTACTCTCAGAAACGAAACCAGACAAAGAGTCGGCATGCAGAATAATTATCCGAGAACATATTCCTATGAAAACTTCAAACCCGCCAGTACCATCACTCATTTCGCAGTAGATCTTCCTGGAATGATTCTAATTGATCCATGTTTCATCAGAGTAATACACTGTTGAACATCTCCTTCTCCTGTATTGTGAATCTTTATATGGGATGTAATTCATGCTGCACCTATGTCACTTCTTTGAACTGAACACTCTTCTTAACATATCTGGAACCAACGTCTTTTAAAATTCTTTACATTGACGAAGTGCTCATCAGTGAAGCTTATTTTCTCCTGCATAGCCGTAACTCATTTTTGTGATGTTGGGCATATATCATTCACTTGGCGCGCTTTAAAACATCGTTGTTAAAATCATCCATTTGTTTTACAAGTCCCTTGCGATTTCGATGCTTTCCAGGCGACACAAAACCAACTTTTTCTATATCTCCTACACTTCTGACACTTTCCTTCGTAGTTCTATTTACTGTTCTCTTGCCGACACCATATGATTTTGGAGTCCGTTCTTGTGACGTCAAATGTCAGCAGTAGGCGACTTACTCTCGAATTCACGTTTGAAAAAGTTACAAATGCGGTGAATAATCCCCCTCGCCTGCTTGTCACATTTATTGCCGCCCCTGACTGTTCTTTAATCGCACTTAAACATCTGCAACACACATTCACAGCTATACTGTTACAAGAAAGAAAAAGAAAACAACTGGTAGCTGAATGAATAATTCGGTTGTTGCAAAGTATGGCAACAGTGCAGCATGTAGGAGCGAGATTCTCGCTGTCTACTCGTAGCTGTAACTCGCTGCTAACCGTTCGGAAAGAGAATGAATATTGTGAATTTTAAAATTTTCCCGGCGAATTGACTGTTCAAACAAATTTCGGGCTTGCAGCCGGTCGTCGTTCAATACTTCGCACGATATTTCAACTGGGCACCTGCCAGTCATCTTCAGGTGAGCCTTCGCAGCGAAAACGTTTTTTTTTTTTTTTTCTTTATTGTATTTCAATTCCCCATCGGGGCGGGCTGGCAGCAGCATATGCGCTGCTCTTCAGCCGAAAGACATAGAACAAACAATAGAAGACATTTAAAAAGAACAAAGGAGAGTGAAAACGTCGTCCGTTCCGCAATATATAGCGCACTGTAACTATTCTGCGCATGCGTCGAAAACTTGATAGTTGAACCACACTGCCCGCCGGCAGCGCCCTCGCTGGTGGAATAGCGGAACTCAGTCGCCTTCTGCGTTGCTGTTTGCCACGGCGGTCGACGTAATCTGTCGTCTTCGATTTGAGCAAATCGTGGAGATGATGGGATTCCATGCACTGTCCAGCTGGTAGCCGCTGTCACTGTTTAACAGATTTTCCGCCAGTCGTATTTCTACGGATTCTTTAATAATGGAGTCCCAGAAAGACGTTGCTGTGGACAAAATCATTGGTTTCTCATACTCCATTGAATGTCCAGTAGAAATACAATGTTCAGCAATAGCGGACTTGCTTGGCTGCAAAAGGCGGGTGTAACGTTGATGTTCAGTGCAGCGTTCTTTCACGGTGCGTGTGGTTTGACCTATGTAAGCCATACCACATTGGCACGGTATCTTGTAAATTCCGGCCAGACGGACAAGGGATTAACCGGCCCTTGCACAGGCTGCCATTAACATTACAACACAAACGGCTGCGTTTGGAGTGCTACTGTGGCCGGGAAGAACCGGCATTGCACTGTGTTAAGTGATGAAACGCGGTTCTGCACTACATCGGATGGTGATCATTGATGGCGAATATGTCGGTGGCCTTGCAAGAGATCCCATTCTTCCATTGTTCTAGAGAGGCACAGTGGTGTTGGTTCTGATGTTATGGTACACGGAGTGATCGATTGTGATCTCAGATCACGGAGGTCTAATGACCGAGAGAACTCTGACAGCAGAACGGTACGTTACAGATATGCTGTATCCTCATGTGTTGTTCCTCATGCGACAGTTATGGATATCCTGCATCCTCATGTGTTGTTCCTCATGCGACAGTTACAGATATGCTGCATCCTCGTGTGCTGTTCCTCACGTGACAGTTTCGTAATGCCACTTTCCAATAGGACAACGCTCGTCCACACATTATACGTGTCTCTATGAAATGTGTGTGTGATAGATAGTCCCATGGTAGGGAAGATCTCCAGATATGTCTCTGATAGAACACGTGCGGGACCAGCTCGGATGTCAACTCGGCCAAAGTGACAGTATCCAGGATAGTAAGGAGTAGTTACAATT
This sequence comes from Schistocerca cancellata, assembly GCF_023864275.1. Lineage (NCBI taxonomy): Eukaryota > Metazoa > Arthropoda > Insecta > Orthoptera > Acrididae > Schistocerca > Schistocerca cancellata. The sequence continues at coordinate 1,209,504,713 of NC_064626.1, forward strand.
GTTGTGGGCCAGCTTGTCACAGGAGAGGATAAAACGGCTTTAGAACACTCTTCTCAACCGAACCAGTGCATACAACCAGGCCAGAGAGGGGGAAACGTCATCCTGATAACTCGACCCGTACAGCCAAGTTCTTTGAAAGAATTGTTCAAATGTCTCTAAGCACTATGGGACTTAACATCTGAGGTCATCAGTCCCCTAGAAGTTATAACTACTTAAACCTAACTAAACTAAGGACATCACACACGTCCATTCCGAAGCAGGATTCGAACCTACGACCGTAGCGGTCGCGCGGTTCCATACCGAAGCGCCTAGAATCGCTCGGCCACAGCGGCCGGTGTTCTTTGAAAATCTGTCTCTATTTTACAATCGTTGAAATGACACTACATACTCCCTCAAATCGTAAGGTTACATTTCATTTCCACCTCCCCTTTCGAGTGCTTCGCTTCTCATGTCAGGCAGTGTTTAACGAAGTGCGGAGTTTACTAACTTATAGTGGAAAATACGAATTTTCTGACATATGCAAGGAATGTTCAGCATTTATCTGCTGATGTGCCACATTGACCTATTTCCTATGGCTTGTAAAGAGCCTTCAAAGAGGTCTCCACATAGCATGTGTGTAACTTGATTAAATAGGAGCACCAAGACAGCGTCGCAAACCACTATCCAGCCATCAGAAAAAAGCTCCCAGACAAAGCCGTATTGTAGCAAATGTCAACAAACATTTGACTAATTTGCTGTTGCTGTGTTTATTTGAATGGCTGTGATATCACTGTCACCAAATAAATAGTCCCACAAAACAAGTCGGTGTCACATTTCGGCAGCTGTGAACGTTACAAAATACTTCCGTACCACAGAAGGTTGGCTACGCTCTCCATAGAATCAATATACACTATCTCATCAAGGCGGATCCGTCGATATAAAAGGAGACGAAGACTATTGTCAGCAGAGGAGCAGTAAGAGTAGAATGGGTGATCAGGAAAGCTCAGTGGCCTCGAACGTGGACTAGCTGTTGGATATCACGTGGTGCGGTTCCCCTTCAGCAGTTAAGAAAACGCTAAATGCGGAAGGATACGAACACATTTTCCAGCGTTGTGTATTGTGTACAGTAGAGGGATAGTTCGGAGATGATGATGGTCTGAATCAGGATGACAATGCACACTGTCACGAAGCAGCATCGCTGAGGCAAAGGTTTGAAGAAAGTAACATTCCTGGACTAACCTGTCGTGACCCGACGTCGACCCAGTGGATCTCCTTCAGGATGAATTAGAACGTCGAACATCACTACCTTTCCTGGATTCGGTTCTTGAGGAAGAATGGCCTGCCATATCTTCACAGATATCTCACTGGAAATGCCCCCAGCAAGATTCAAGCCATCATAGAGGCGAAGGGTAGACACACCTCACATTAATGACCAGTAATAAGTGTCTGGATACTTTCATCACATAGCCTATTTACTATTAAGTCTTCAAAAAATTTGCCTCATTTCTCGCCTAACTCTACTTTCATTTTTATATGGTTTCGCTTTATGTTATAAATTATGATATTCTGTAGTGAAACTGGAAAAATGTTCTTTTTATGTCTCCTTATATTAAATAATTACATATGGTCAATTAGGTTTCGCTTGAAACCAATAAACTAATTCTAATGGAAGCTGTACCACTGACGCATAGCAACTTCGTTTAGCGTGCCTATGAGGACATCCCTATTTTCGCTGGAGGTGGGATTAAGCATACAGGTTTCGATCGGTACACTATATGCCATAGTGTGTTACTTGATTTTCCATCCACTACGACTCAAATTTTGCTTTCAGGAGTAGATCAGTGTGATGTTGTTATTATTAATATGACTTACTTATTTCAGACCTTTTTAGTGCTGATTTTTTTTCTACTTTACTTAGAAAAATACCTCTGTAGTTTTGGATGAAGAAAATTTTTGTTAGCTTCCTTCCAAGCCTCGTGTGAAACATAATAGCCCTCATTTCTGTGGCAGAATGTTCTTGATTGTTAGCTGTATAGTTTACGTACAACCAATGAAGCGTTCTTAGTATTATGTGATGATGATGATGTTTGATTTGTGGGGCGCTCAACTGCGTGGTTATCAGCGCCCGTTCAATTATCCAATCGTTGCTCAGTCCAATTTCGCCACTTTCCTGGATGATGATGAAATGATGAGGACAACACAAACACCCAGTCATCTCGAGGCAGGTGAAAATCCCTGACCCCGCCGGGAATCGAACCCGGGACCCCGTGCTCGGGAAGCTTGAAACACGTATGTAACATAGCAGCGATGGCGAGGCATTGTAGCATCTGTGACCAGAGAGTATGCGCTTGACCGCGCGAGTGTTGCGAGCGGTTCTCAGTCTGTCAGTAAGTCGTTGCGAGTCTGCAGCTCTGTCTAGTTGAGAGCAGTACTCAGTCAGTAGTCGTTGAGAGCAGTTCAGTGGTAGTCGTCGTGGAGTACGCTAGTAGTCGTCATGCAGAGCGGTCGGTCAGTAGTGGCAGCCCAGTGCGGTTGTGTGATGTGGTCTGTCGGCAACACTGGTCAAGATGCTGAATGAGGTATATTGTTAATTAAGAAAGAAATAACGTGTATAGGAAATAAATTAAACAGAAATGAGAATTTCAACTACGGAATAGACGAAAGAGGATACAAAAACCTTATGAAGAAGAGTAAATGGATCAGAATTAACAAGCATTAACAAGAATATACAATACACATCGAAGAATAGCAGTCTTAACTAATTTTTTCTTTCAGAATACAAGGTGATTGATGCAGGCTGTCAGACAGAACTACACATCTTAGTTTTAGTGATGAAATATGCTAGAGATAAGGAATAGTTGTATAATGAGTAATGAAGTGATATTTTTGCAGATGATAATGAATACTGATGAATAATGATGAAGAATATGCTACTATGAATAATGAAGTTTTTCTTTACAGGTGATGATAATAAAGAAGTTATGATAATATGGATAATGCTGTTATGAATAATGAAGTTTTTTCTTTACAGATGAGGATAATGTTGAAGTTATGTATTTATGCTACGTAGTTATTTAAGTATTTGTTGCAGTTTGTTTTGACAGCAGGTGTTATATTGCATAGTAGGATGTTGGAAAGTTTTGGAAAGGACAGCTATGGAACACATTTTATACACATTTCACTACTTGTTAATTCGAAGTTCACTACTTTTCAGCATAGTGTGCGTTTCTTCTTTCAGGTCAATAATCCATTTTGTATTTTTTCCAGGAGAAGCTTTTCAAGATACTTACTAAACCTGTTACTTATTATACCTGTTCTAGTACTTGCATTTATTTTTTTTACCCATTTGTGTCTATCATTTATACATGTGATCACATTACTGCCTTGTTTCACAACCTAGCTACAGCTGACTCATGACGAATGACGTTACACATTTTTCATTTACAGGAACAACCCACTACCAATTATTTTTTTTCTCTTTTTCTCTTCTTGCTTTCTCTTATAATTACCAAACGCAATGCATTGCTAACAAAAAATGTATTACCAGTCCCAAATAGTGATACCAGTTGGAGAAAGTTCTGAATAATACTGATCAACTCTGAATAGTATGTCACTTCAGTAATGACTTCGTAAAGATACAAAAAAAAATATATGTATAAAATAATGCTTTGTAACTGGCTAATAACTGCCACTGTTTATTGTAATGAGACTACTTATAATGTGTATGATTATTAATGCTATGACTGTAATTAGCTGATTTTTAATAATGACTTCGTAATGATCTGAATGTCACTCAATGAATTGTTATTACTTCTTAATGATCTGAATAATACTGAATGAGGAACAATGTTTTATACTATTCAATATTTGCTGGGCCACTGAGTGCCAATGATTGAGTGTAATGTTTTGTACTATTCAGTAATTGCTGGGCCACTGAGTGCCAATGATTGAGTATAATGTTTTGTACTATTCAGTACTTGCTGGCCACTGAGTGCCAATGATGAGTGTAATGTTTTGTACTATTCAGTAATTGCTGGCCACTGAGTGCCAAGAATGAGTGTAATGTTCTGTAATATTCAATACTTGCTGGCCACTGAGTGCCAATAATTAACATTATTCTGTCATACTAAATATGCTTTGTAACCGTCCAAGGACTGCCACTGTTTATTGTAATACGATTACCCATGATGCCAATAATTTAATTTTGTGAACATTTTTCTGTAATACTACATTCATGGTACAGAAATGTTCAACACTGGGCTATGAATGCCCCAAATGAAAACTGTAATTGTCAATATTATGTGACTTAATGTCCTTCACCTCACGAGCTAACTACCCTGAATTACTGCAATGTCCATTTGTCCTGTCTATCCTAGTGATCATGGAGCACTACCTTTGGGTTTGCACTACTTCTACGTTGGTGTGCCTTGTAAAAGCGTGGTGTTGACACGACATGCTGTCCACCACCATGAGCGATGAAGACGTTATTATGGTCCCACTGTTTGGTGTACCTAGTGTACTGCCAAAATGAGAACATGAAATATTACTACGAGAGTTCAGTGTCTTGGCTACACTGATAAATTCTGATGGGAAAAGAACTGCAAATTGTGTCACTTGGTGTTGTACTTCTGTGGAAAGATATGGACTTTCAGAACAGCTGTGTGCAATCTAAAGTGCTACAACCATGATGCAATCCTTCCCTTTCCTATCCTAATTCTTGTCACATAGTGAAAATCATTTTTTTGCTAACATTATTTATGTTCATGGGTTATACATTTTTTTTTGATTCGCTGAACTCCAGTGCGAGTACAGTTATGTCACTTGTCGATATGATTTTTGCCATTATGTTTATTTATTGCAAAAATACCTAAGACATTTTTTCGATTTGTTCTCAAGTACAGTATGTGCACTCTTGTCTTTTATATTGTATATACAATTTTTTAGTATTTTATTTTAATGATATGTTCTGAACTACAGTGCATGTGCACTTATGTTGTGTGTTAATATGTTTTCTACTGAACTCCAGTGCCTGTGCACTTTTCTCATTTTTCAATATGATTTGTACTATTCTGTATATTCAATACTTCAATGCGTATGCACTTATGTCATTTGTTACTAATTGTATATACATTTCATCATTTACTGATATGTTCTCAACTGCAGTGCATGTGCACTCATGTCACTTGTCAACATAATATTTTTTGCCAGTCTGTTTATTTGTTCTGAATATGTTAAAGAATTTTTTCAGTGCCTGTGCACTTTGTTATCTGTCAAATAATTTGTATATACATTTTTCTGATTTGCTACTATGTTTTGTACTCACATTTTGTCTTTGTCTGATATATTTTGTACTTAGTGCGTGTGCACAACATTTAATTCATGTACTACATCTAAATATTCTGTAAGTTGTAGAAGTTTGTTAATTAAAGAAAAATTTTGCCGCGCTTGGCAAGTCCAAATGACTCACCATCGCTGCCAAATTTTTGCCCCCCCAGTGGAGGGTTATGAAACACGTATGTAACATAGCAGCGATGGCGAGGCATTGTAGCATCTGTGACCAGAGAGTATGCGCTTGACCGCGCGAGTGTTGCGAGCGGTTCTCAGTCTGTCAGTAAGTCGTTGCGAGTCTGCAGCTCTGTCTAGTTGAGAGCAGTACTCAGTTAGTTGTCGTTGAGAGGAGTTATGGAGTAGTCGTCATGCAGAGCGGTCGGTCAGTAGTAGCAGCCCAGTGCGGTTGTGTGATGTGGTCTGTCGGCAACACTGGTCAAGATGCTGAATGAGGTACATTGCTAATTAAGGTAATCATCAGATAATGTAAAGTTTATTTATTGTAATTAATTTCCAACAAGCGCCGCAATAATAATTTTGATTTCAAAGCATTTTACAAAAAAAAAATTCATTCCACTTCCCTTAAAGACAAATTTCAGTTAAATTACAAAAAAAAGGAATATTATTATTTGCAATGCAGTTCCTCCAAGCAGTGCGGAACAATAAGAGCAGAAATGTGATTAGCAGTTACAATGAGGTAAGAGTTTAATTCTGATTTATGCACAGGGCCAAAGACCGATATTTCGGTTTAATTGAATTTTCACTGCCACTGATTTTCATTACCACTGAATTGTTTTTCATTTTTATTTGTGAGTCAGATTGCTAATTTTTGTTTAATTGTCGTTGACAGTAAATTTCATTACGGGAGGTTACACTTGGCTCCATTTATATTAAATAATTGTCTTTAAAAAATTTTTGTGGGAAGGTTACAAGCTAGAACACTACCGCGAGACCACGAGCGGCGGACGCTTAGTATTATGTGACCAGCTGTATCTCGTATGAGTTTCGATGTTTCATACGCACTTGTTAATCACTTTAGTTCCGTCGTTAAGGAATGCTTATCCGTCCTAAGGCGCACTGAAGGTCTCCAGGCTCCAAGGCGTTATTCAGTAGCCTCAAGGTGGGGAAGGGAAATTTTATCTCTGGACATTGTGAGTAATATGAAGAAACTCAGAAGCATGACTAATGGTACCACGTTATAAGTAAGGAATTTACCGCAGGCACCCTGTCAGTGGCGTCAGATTACAGCTACGGAGACCGCAACTCGAACCTTGAGGATACCAGTGACTTGCTACGCTTTCCACTCTAAAGGTGAACATTAGGAACCAACTCTTCTGATTCTCCCCGAGTATAATCTTGGACCATTTCGTTAAGGAATCTCATTATCGATGTACAGTATAATTAAATCTTAACTGTCTTTCCTCTTCTTCCTATTTCAATTGACATGGAATATACACTACTGGCCATTAAAATTGC